>NC_046159.1:119278104-119362335 GCF_011064425.1 Rattus rattus
GTTCACTACACAGAAAATTTTATTCTGACTAATCTAAAGAAAATAATGAAAACAACAGCAGTGGAAGAATGACTAATAGCCGACACTGCACAACTGGCTGATGGCAGTCACATTTCATCTGCATGCCCAAACTCTTTGTCTCAAAAACTCACTGGTTGTCTCAGCCCTGGTTACATCTGAGATTCTTGATAACCATCGGTCTGCAGCAACGCCACTGCTTAACATAATATTGTGAATAACATATTCATTAATTTGGTGACAGGTACTCCTGAATGTTCCTTCCTTCCAGGACCATCAATTGCTTTCAGAAGAATTCTGTTTATCGTCACTTAACTTCTATTTGACTCTTTTTCAATTCAGTTTCCGGAATTGTTTTATGCCTGGTCAAAAATATCCAATTCTTGATCACACTTTACGTAGTTGTTAGCGACTGAAGAAGTCCTTGGTCCCGCCAAACTGAACCCCAAGAAATGCAATTTCAAAATAAACTTGAAATTGTTCAAGAATATAATTCAGCACTGCTGATCATTCAGAATTATGATGTTACTCGTACTTGAATATGGGTAAATTCTGACATTCATGTGCTCATATTATTGTTTCAAAATAAATATAAAGATATCATATCTGCGAAACAGAAATGTTATATCAATCATTGATTGTTCCTTTCATAATCAATCCTACCATCATAATTTCATCACATTTTACCTTGTTGGTTCAAACTTTTCAACTGACTTCAAAGCAAAATAATTCATACTACACGACAGACTTTCATGAGTCAGATTATAGTCATCTAACTCATTCCTCTGCAGCTCCATGTCTGTCTCTGGCCTGTATCCTCTCCAAACTTCTGTTCCTCCTCATTTCTGTCTCCTCCGTTTTCATGCCTTATTTTTCAGCCTTGTTCATCACAGATCGCACCAGTCGGGCTCATGCTGTCATGTCAAATGGGTCCATAACTGAAAGGCATGTCCTGATTCTGACCATTCTCACCACCTGCTTCTCCCTCAGTCGTTCGATCCATCCCCCAGCGCGCGTTTTCGATCTGTCCCATCGCGGTTTGTCGTTCTTCGTCGTCAGTCCTGAAACCTGCTCTTTCAGCGTTCTGCTCCTGTGTACGGGATGAATGGAGGATTTTTCAGCTGACACACTTTGCCTGCACCAAATGCCATCTCCCGGGGTCCCCGCCCCAACCCCCATCCCAATCTCCTCCGCCTTTCCATCCACCACTGACTCTCCTGGTCCTCCTGTTCTGGCCACCTTCACCTTCAACGCCCACCTCCTGCTCCCGTCGCTCTGACCAGCAACATCAGTCCTGCCTGCGGCTGGCTCCCGTGAGGTCTCTGGACGGCCTTCCTTCAGTCTCTGCTCCAAACCTTGCCCATTTCATCATTGACACTTTGTTCCACTGTGACTGAAATTCAAACAAACAAAACAAACAAACACACACTTTCAAAATTAAACTATTGAAAATTACACATCTCAAGAGCACCAGCAAGAAAATTATTCACAAGGTATTAGTCCTCGATCTATTACACACCTGTTATATTGTTCTAAAAAACAAACTGCCGGAGAAAATATCTCAACTAGTCAAAACATTATTTCAAATATAAATATCAAATAGCAATATCATATAGTCACTGAAACTGACAATATTGATGAAGTTGTATTGTCTCTGGTTCTGCCACTTGAAATGCACAAATATTCACAGAAAAATAACCTGTAACCAGAGCTGACACAGCTCGGTTCAGGATATGCACATACTCTTGCACAAAATCAACCTCAAATTTTAAATCTCAGCTATTTCTCCCAAAGATTGCACAATACTGTTCAGCCTATATATATATATATATATATATATATACTTCCCATTATGTATAGAACACACACACAATTTCCTTATAACATTCTGAATGATTTTTCGGAGTTGAGGCCTGCGCTACAGGCAGTGCTTTGACACTGAGCTAGTCTCAACCTTCCACGCCCACCTTCCATGGTCAAAGCACAGTGGCACGACTGGTCGCGCAAGATTTGCAGCACGGCCCGTCTCCATCTGTCCACAGCTGGGTTCGTTCTCACAGCTCACTGACCAGCCTGCCCACAGAGCATTTCAGGAGTGCCTATCCCCAGTCTATCAGACACACCACCACTCTCACCTGTCCTTTCCAGACCTGTTCTCAAAAATTTTCACCACAAACCTGTAACTTTCACCTAGCAGATGCAATGAACCTCAAAAACCACACTTCGAATCCATGCACCACCTCATCAACAGAAAGTTTATTCACAGAAATCGATCACAAATTATTCTGAAAGAATTTTTGAACACGTGTAACACACACAGTAATATAGAAACACAGTCACAAATTTGCACGCAACAGAATCATATATGGCACTTGCACAGTGAAATGCACTAAAACACACGCAGGCACCACCAAGATCGATGTCACCTGTTTATACACAGGTTCCTCATTCTACCACTAACCAGCTCTTCCTGGTTCCCATGTCTTCTTGCAAATCATCTATTTCAAATTATGTTTTAATGAAATACATCTGTCTCTTTCTTATAATCTTTCATACAGCTCCTGTGATACTTTCTTAATTGTTTTATATCTCAGCCCACACGCCACATTACAACATTTCATCTTGGTAAACCATCCTGGGTCCACCAGGCTGCAGCTGTTAGTTCTCCCTTATGACTACATGTGTTAAAACCATCACTCTCAGCCATTTGCGAGAACCATTTCAGCACGAAACAGAACTGTTATTTCTTCAAGTGCCTGTCTTCAAATAGTAAAGAGCACAGATTCTTTTCACCTTTCATTAGTTTCGCCTTGTTCTTGACCATACGGGTTACACCAGATGCATACACCCTGCCTTCATGCCCAGCAGTTCATCCATCTGCAGCCGATGTCAGCAAGTGACCGTGCCTGATCTGCAGCAGGTCAGCCTGCCGCCTCCTGCCTGCTGTCACAAGCGAGTTCTCCCACTTCACCAGACAAGAGGTGGCTCCTCCCACACTCACACCGGCTGCACCACTGCAACCCCTCACGCAGCCTGCACGTTACCCAGATGAGGATGGGCAGGGCCACCTTCTTCCTCTGACGAGTGTATAGGGGGCAATCCTCCCTGTCCACGACTCAGCAGCAGATCATGACAGGACCTCACAGTCATCTTTACTGTTTCCTCAAACACAGGGGTCAGTTTCAGCGCCCAGACAGCTCACTGCATCTGTTTGGGAGGGAGGGCTCTCATGATTGGTCTTCCAGTTCAGCTGGATGTCATCCCTGTGGGTCAAGCACCTTAAAATCAACAATGGTTAACATCCAGATGATCGTTCAGTGATCCAACATTATTAGACAATGCCCTAGACACACTTTGCTCAGTTCGAAGAATTGAATAATCATCATGTTTAGCTATGTTAATACGGTCCTCCTATTTCTTTGGTAATTTATATTTGATATTATTCGTTAGGTGAACAACTGACAATTATTCTATTTGATTTTTAACAACTGATATTTTATTTATTTCCATATTCAAATGCTATCCCTTTCTCCTGATTTCCTTCCGCAAGCTCCATATTCACGCCCCCATTAGATGCTCAACATCTCAACTCACTGCTCACAGACCTGTTCACCCTCCTTGACGTCAGACAGCCTCCTTCCTGCAACTTGTCCCACACATGCATTGAAACTGACTTACTAATGTCAAACTTCACATGTAATCATAACTATACAGCACATTGAACTGCACGCAGACTGATCACACACATGATGCTAAACATGCTTTGACTTGATCCAACCAACTGGCACATGTTGAACCTTCACATCTCGCTCTGCAAAAATTTCAGTCATCTCAGCTGGGATCACAGAGCCACTTTATCAACCATGTCCTGCCCCTGTCAAAGATCAGTCAACTCTCACTGCCATCCTCTCTCACCTCTTCCTCCCCTCCAAAACCTTCCGGGAAAACATAGCCCATTTCAAATTCCACTTTCCACTCATTCACTTCATTCAGCCGATAATGCGTCGTTCTTTTCCTTCCAGTCCTCACGTCCTCTCACAGATGCAATGGCCTTCACAGCACCGACATGGCATCCTCCACCACTGAACACACCTGTTCTTCATCCTTCTGCCAGCTTGAGCTCAGTCCCGCATCCGGCATCTGGAACTCGACAAGCAGTGCCACCAGTTCCTGACTCTCCACTGCTCACCTCCCACCTTCTTGGTCTCCTGTTCACGTCTGCGCCATCCTGCACTCTGAATTTCATTCAGCGAGAACATGCCTCTGCCACCTCACTGCTGTCCTGGCCTGCACCTCATCATCCCATTGTTTTACTGTAATGCACACATTTGCATTCATTCTCTGAGGAACATCTAGGTGTCCAGCTTCTGGCCACCATAAAGCTGCTCAGGACCATGTGTCCCCAGCCTGGTCACCTTCAGAACTGCTGCAGTTTCACCATCCACCAGCAATGGAGCAACCTTCTGCCTGACCAGCATCTGCTGTCATTCGAGCTTCTTTCGATTGTCATTTCAAATGCCGTCTCCTTCCAGCTCTCCCGAGTCTCCACTTCTTCTGCCTCCCCGTACCTTGGAGTTCACTCATAGTTTGTGCCCCAGCTCAAACGCCACGGGCCTCTCGATGCTGCCAATCCTTCCACAAACAAGCCGAGCTCAAATCTGAGAGAGTCTGGTTGCCCTCTCCACAAGCCTCAACTCCTGCCCTGGCCTCATCTCCACTGTCTCTGATTCAACTGATGGTTGTCTGTAAGCACATCTATAGCCAGGCTCTGCAACCTCTCCTCAGCGATCAGCCTGTAGCACATTGGCATGAGCTGGGCTCAGTTGACTGCACATGGGATGTCTCGGCCTTTTCTCCCGAGTTTTATCTCAGCTCGATTGGTGATCTGTGTTTTACCTCTACTTGACTGTGCTGACCATTTCGCCTCGGCTGGGAAACTCCCTAATCACACTCTATTTTTAGCAGGGTTGGTTTGTTCTTCGGTACACTTTCTGAGTTCTTTGTATATTTTGATATTAGCCTCTGTTCAATTTCATATAAGGTCTTTACCCATCTTGACTCTCTTTGTCCTGCCGAGCGTCCTTTCGTCTACAGCTTCGTTCATGAGCCTGTTCAGAAATTTCTTTCCGTCAGCTTCCACTTGATGTCTCGATCCACTTCGAACTGTCCTTGCTCGGTCGCCACCACCGGACAGTTTCAGTTCTTCTGTCAAAACAAATGACCATAAGTGAGCAGGTCCCATTCTATTCCATTGATCTACCTTCACACGTTGTCTCCCCTTCACGGCCTTCATCTCACAGTCCTCACGGGGATCTTCCATTTCTCAAATGGCGCATTCTTTTCAGTCACTTGACAAAATGCATGAAGGCTCAAGATCATCCCAGCAGCATGATCCTCTCATCACTTGACCTCTCGTTCACCTCTGGCTGTATCCTGACCATGTCAACAGGTAGGAGAGGCGGAACTGCCCCGATCTTAGTGGGTTTCCCACCTTCTCCATTTTAGTTTGAATGTCAGCTCATTGGTGCTCAGGTATTGACCTGATTCCAAATGCACAGATGCCTTTTCAGGATCATCCCCTGATCCTGCCCACACACCAGCTCTGCACACTTTGAATGTTTTGGTGGGTTCTCCTGCCTGAGACTGTTCAGAAACGTCCTCACTCTTCCAGCATAGGCTTTCAGTAGATCCGATTTCATCTCTTCAGTTTCTGTTCACGTCTCCTTGACCTTGTTAAACCACCATGCCATCTGGCCAAGTGGTCTGTCCTTCAAAAAAAAAGCTCCCGGTCTTGCTGATTGCATAGCTCTCTGTTCTTCTGCCTGCCGACAGACCCGCCTGCCTCACCTTTCCATCCGCTCTCAGCACTGGCTCAATTTCAAAATTTTCTTTTCCTAGGCAATGCCTCTGTCTGTTAGCAACACAGTTCTTCATTCTGATTTCACGATCAGAGGTTTCAAAGGTTGTTCTGTTCTGTTTCATCCAGAACAAAGAAAAAATATTAAAAGCTGTAATGGAAAAATGTCAAGTAACATAGAAAGGGAAACCTATCAGAATTATATCAGATTTCTTAACAGAGCATCTAGAAGCCAGATGATCTTGGACAAATGTCAAACAGACCGTGAGAGTTAAAAAATGCCAGCCCAGGCTAGTATACCCAAACAATACTCTCAATTACTATAGATGCAGAAATCAAATATTTCATGACAAAAACAAAATTAACACAATATCCAGCCCTACAAAGGATAATAGATTGAAAACTTCAATACAAGGGGGGAAACTACACTCTACAAAAAGTAAGAAAATAATGTTCTTGCAACAAACCCAAAAGAGGAGAGCCACACAAATATAATTCCACTTCTAACAACAAAAATACTAGGAAATTACAATCTCTATTCCTTCATATATCTTAACATCAATGGACTCAATTCCCCAAATATAAAGAAATAGACTAACAGACTGGATACATAAACCGGACCCAGCATTTCGTTGCATACAGGAAATGCTCTACTTCAGTGACAAACACAGACACTTTTTCAAAGTAAAAGGAAAAAAATCCAAGCAAATGGTCCCAAGAAAAAACTTTAATTATAAGCAGTAAAGTAGACTTTCAACAAAAAGTTATCAAAAAAAGAAAGGGAAGGACCCTGCATACTTATCAAAGGAAAAATCCACCAAGAGGAACTGTCAGTTTTGAACATATATGCCCAAACTACAAGGGCAACTACATTTGTAAAAATAAAAACAAACAAACAAACAAAAAACATTACTGATGCTCAAAGCACCCATCGAACCTCATACAATAATAGTAGGAAACTTAATACCCCAGTCACACGAATGGAAAGATCCCATGGAAACAAATCAATTAAAGAGAGACACAATGACACTAGCAAGATATAAACCAAATGTATTTAATAGATATCTTCAGAACATTTTACCCTAAAACAAGAGAATATACATTCTTCTCAGCACCTCAGCACCTGGTCCAAAACTGACCAGATAGTTGGCCACAAAAAAAGCATCAACTGATACAGGAAGATTGAAATAATCTCATGTATCCTATCCCATCACCATGAACTAAGGCTGGTCTTAAATAACAAGAATAACGACAAAAAGTGCATATACACATGGAAGCAGAACAATGCTCTACCTAATGATAATTTGGCCAGGGAAAAAATTAAGAAAGAAATTAAATAATTTTTAGAATTTACAAAAATTAAGGCACAACATACCCAAATTTATGGAATATAATGAAACCAGTGCCGAAAACTCATAGCTCTGAGTGCCTCCAAAAAGAAACTGAAGAAAGTTCTAGAACATAAATAATCAAATAAACCCAAGAGGAGTAAAAGGCAGGAAATAATCAAACTCAGGTCTGAAATCAACCAGGTAGAAACAAAGAAAACTATACAAAGTATCAACAAAACCAGGAGCTTTTTTTTTTTTTGAGAAAATCAACCAGGGAGACAAACCCTTAGCCAGAATGAAAAGATGGCATAGTGACAGATTTTAACAAAATCCAAAAAAGGGAGACATGAAAACAGAAACTGAAGAAGTTAAAAAAAATCAGATCCTACTAGAAAGCCTATACTTAACACAACTGGAAAATCTAGAAGTAAAGGATGATTTTCTAGACAGATACCAGGTACCAAAATTAAACCAGGAGTGGATAAATTGTCTAAATAGTCCTCTGAGATCTAAAGTAATAGAAGCAATCATTAAAGGTCTCTCAACCACCACCACCACCACCACCAAAAACAACAACAACAAAAACCAGTCCAGATGGTTCTATCAGACATTCAAAGAAAATACATAATGCCAATAATTCTCAAACCATTCCATAAAAGAGAAACAGAAGTAACACTACACAATACATTCTATAAGGCCACATTTTCATAAATACCTACACCACACAAAGATCCAACAAAGAAGGAGTACTTCAAACCAATTTACCTCATAAATATTGATACAAAATACTCAATGAAATTCTTACAAACCTAATCAAAGAACAAATCTTAATTATCATTCGACATGATCAAATCGGCTTCATCCCAGGGATGCAGGGATGGTTCAATATATGGAAATCCATCAATTTAATCCACTATTAAAAGACACATGATCCTCTCATTAGATCCTGAAAAAGCCTTTGACAAAATACAATACTGCTTCATGTTAAACATTTTGGAAAGATCAGGAATTCAAGGTCCAATACCTATATGTAATGACACCAATAAAGAACAAACCAATACTCAACATTAAACTAAATGGAGAAAAATTGAAGCAATTCCACTAAAATCAGGGACAAGACAAGGCTTCCCACTCTCTCCCTACCTATTCAGTATAGTGCTCAAAGTTCTAGCCAGAGAAATTAGACAAGAAAAAGAGGTCAAAGTGATACAAATAGAAAGAAAGAAGTCAAAATACCACTACTTGCAGATGATATGATAATATACTTAAGTGACCCCAAAAATTCCACCAGAGAACTCCTAAACCTGATAAACCATTTTATCAAAGTGGCTTGATATAAAATTCACTCAAATAAATCATTAGCTTTCCTTTACTCAAAGGATAAAGTGACTAAGAAAGAAATTAAGGAAATGCACCATTTACAATAGTCACAAATAATATAAAATATCTTGGTGGTACTCTAACAAAGCAAGTGAAAAATCTCTATGATAGGTTCTTTAAGTCTCCGAAGAAAAATTGGAAGAAGACCTCAGAAGATGGAAAGATCCCCCATGCTCATGGATTAGCAGGATTTATATAGTAAAAATGGATATCTTACCGAAAGCAATCTATAGATTCAATGCAATACCCATCAAATCCCAATTCAAGTCTTCACAGAGATAGAAGGAGCCATTCTCAAATTCATCTGTAATAACAACAACAACAACAAGAAAATTAAAAACCACAGGATAGCAAAAAACATTCTCAACAATAAAGAAATTCTGAAGGAATCACTACACCTGACCTCAAGCTATACTACAGAACAACAGTGATTGAAAACACCTGGTATTATTACAGAGAAGGTAGGTAGATCAATGGAATAGAATTGGAGACCCAGAAATAAACCTATACACCTATGGTCATTTGATTTTGACAAAGGAGCTAAAAATATCCAGTGGAAAAACGACAGCATTTTCAACAAAAGGTGCTGGTTCAACTGGAGGTAAGCATGTAGCATATGAAAATTGACCTACTCTTCTCTCTTTGTACAAAGCTCAAGTTCAAGTGGATCAGGGACATCCAATATAAACCCAGATATGCTGATAGCAAAAGTGGAGAAGATCCTCAAACACTTTGTCACAGAAGAAAATTTCCTGAACAGAAAACCAATGGCTCATGCTCTAAGATGAACAATTGACAAATGAAACCTCATAAAATTGAAAAGCTTCTGTAAGGCAAAGGACAGCTTCAGTAGGACAAAAAGGAAAGTCAAAGATAGGTAAAAGACCTTTACCAACCCTAAATCAGACAGAGGGCTAATATCCAAAATATACAAAGAACTCAAGAAATTAGACACCAGAGAACCAAATAACCCTGCTAAAAATAGAGTATGGTGCTAAACAAAGAATTCTCAATTGAGGATTTCCCAATGCCTGAGAAGAACTTAAAGAAATGGTCAACAGCTTTAGTCATCAGCTAAATGGAAATTAAAACGACCCTGAGATTCAACCTCACACCAATCAGAATAGCTAAGATAAAAAACTCAGGAGGAAAGGCCATCCATGGACTGTCCCACCAGGGGATCCATCCCGTATGCAGATGTCAACCCCAGATATTATTGCTCATGCCAAGTAGTGCTTGCTGACAGGAGGCTGATATAGCTGAATTCTGAGAGGGTTTACCAGAGCCTAACCAATATAGATGTGTATGCTTACAGACAACCATCAGATTGAGATCAGGGACCCCAGTGGCGGAATTAGGGTAAGAACTGAAGGAGTTGAAGGGCTTGTAACCCTATAGGAAGAATAATAATATCCACCAACCAGACTCTCTCAGATCTCCCAAAGACGAAACCATCAACCCAAGTGAACACATGGAAGGACCCATGACTCCAGCTACACATGTAGAGAGGATTAACTTATCTGGCATCAAAGGAAGGAGAGCCCTTTGTTCATGTGCGGTTTGATGACCCAATGTAAGGAAATGCTAGGGCACTAAGCCTGTAATGGATGAGTGGATGATGGAGCACACTCAAAGATGCAAGGGGAGGCAGAAAAAAGTAGAGGGGTTTCAGAGAGGAAACTTGGAAGGGGGACAACATTTGAAATATAAATAAATAAAATAACCAATCAAAAAAGCTCAGGTGACAGCAGATGCTGGTCAAGATGTGGAGAAAGAGGAACACTCCATTGCTGGTGGGATTGCAATCTGGTAAAAGCACTCTGGAAATATTTCTGGCAGTTCCTCAGAAAATTGAAAGTAGTTCTACCTGACAACCAAGCTCTACCACTCCTGGTCATATACACAAAAAATGCTCCAAAATATAACAAGGACACATGGTCCACCATGTTCAAAGCAGCTTTATTTATAGTAGCCAGAAGCTGGAACCCACCTAGATGTTCCTCGATAGAGGAATAGATACAGAAAATGTGGTACATTTACACAATGGGCAATTACTCAGGTATTAAAAACAATAAGTTCATGAAATTCACAGGCAAATGAATGGAACTTGAAAATATTATCCTGAGTGAGGTAACCCAGTCAAAAAAGAAAACACATGGAGTGTTCTCACTGATAAATAGGTAAAAAGTTCAGAATACCCAGGATACAACTCATAGACCACATGAAACAAAGGAAGACCAAAGTGTAAATGCTACAGTCCTATTCAGAAGGTGGTAGAAAATAATCTCCAGAGGAGGTGGAGGAAGGGAGAGAGGTGTGGGAGGAAAAGTGGGCAGGTTCAGATGCTGGAAGCAATGGAGGAGAAATACAGAGAGTCAGGAATTTGAATGGAAGTGTATAACACTGCCAATGGGGAACTGGTGATAGGCACTAGAAAGTTCCAGATACCAGGGTCCCAAGATATTCCCAGGACCCAAAAGAGATGATATCAGCTCAAATACCCAACGAAGGATAGAGAGAACCTGTAGAGAACATATTCAATGGATAGGCCCAGACCCTGGTTGAGGGATTGGGCCACACACCCATGTCGAAATATTAATCCAGAATTGCTCCTGTCAAAAGAAGAACAGAGGCTGAAGGAAAAGGCCATTTAAAGACTGTTCCTTTTAGAGATCCATTGCATCTGCAGCCACTAAACCCAGTCACTATTACTAAAGCCAAGAAGTTCTTGCTGACTACAGCCTATAGATGTTCCCCGAGATCTCTGCCAGAGCCTGACCAATATAGAAGAGGATGCTTGCAACCAACCATTGAATTGAGCATGTAGACCCCAATCGCATAGTTAGGGCAAGGACTGAAGGAACTGAAGGGGTTTTTGACCCCATAGAAAAACAACATTATCAACCAACTAGATCCCCCAAAGCTCACAAAGACGAAACCACCAACTGAAGAGTACACGTGAAGGAATAAGCTGTATATGTAGCAGAGGATTGCCTTATTTGGCACTAACGGGAGGGGAGCTTCTTGGTCCTCTGGAGACTCTATGCCCTAGCATAGAAAAATGCGAGTGCTCTAAGGTTAGAGTGGGTGGGGGAGTGGGTGGGCAGGGGAAAGGACCCTCATACAGACCGGTGGAGGAAAAGGGAGGGCATAGGAAAATGAAAATGGAGGTATTTGCTTTAAATAAAACTATATTTCCAAGAAGGTGCATAGTCAGAGGGGAGAGTGGAGGAGAAAGTGGAAAGGGGGATAACATTTGAAATGTAAATAAATAAAATAATCAATTAAAAAAAGTTAAAGTGGATGCAGTCTCCATTCTGTGAAGTCCAATGAGCCTGTGAGGCCAGTGGTCAAATGTCTTTGGTTAAATATAAAATATGCCCCATAGGTTTATGTGTTTCAAGTCCTGGTCTTCAGTTTATGGAGGTATTTTAGAAGGCTGGAAGACGTCTTGGAGTTGGATACTGACTGAAAAAAGTGTGTACCTTGAGGTTACACAGTCAGTCCCATTACCTCTCTGCTGAGTGCTTCCTGGCCATGAACACAATGTGGCCACTATTATTTCATGCTTCTGACAAGGTGCCTTTCACACCTTTATGTATTGATATTCTTGAGTAATGCACCTAACAGAGAATCATAATTTCTTCTTATATTTTCCCTTTTTTATTTCCTGTGTTCAACTATTATTGATGTTATCTTGGTGATTTATGTGCTAATATTATATATATATGAATTAGATGTTGAATTTATATATATGAAAATATACATATATATATATGAAAAAATATATATGAATTTATACATTTTGAATGGAAGTCACTGTTGAGAGTAGCAAAAATGTAACTAGTAGTTGTCTTTCTGGAATGACAGTGTTTAAGCATTATATTTTCTGAGGAAAAATGATTGATTCTTCTGTCAGGTAAGGCCCACAAGGATAAAGTAAACAAGTTTGGGCAAGCATTCTCTGCAAAATTACAAGTGGTAAATACTTTAGGGTTGTATGCTATGAACTTTACTTCTCACATGTTTTTGTTTTTTACTTCAAAATGATTTGTGTATGTCAAATATAACTCTTAGCTGACAGAATATGAAACTATATGGCTCACTTCCTCTAGTAGGAATAATTTTGTAACTCTAAAGGGAGCCAGAGTTATCATCCCTTGAAGTATTTCTTTCCTCAAACAACAGCTCAAGATTCACTGACCTGTGGACATGAATTATGATTCTGCCAAATGCCTTCTTAGAAATACAGTTTTATTTCAAGCAAATATCTCCATTTTTATTTTCCTATCTTATAAAAATGGTTATTAAAGTAACTCTATCTAGATAATCCCAACTGAGATAATATTTGAAAGTATTTTTTTTTACAGAAGCAGAGATTATGCTTCTATGGTGCCTTCTTTCTCATGTAGAGGACATAGTTCAGCAACACGTGCCCTAGAAAACACTGAGATAATATAAATGTCTGTGTTTCTCTCCACAGTTGGTTGGATCAACATTGTATTTTCAGAATCCCAAAAGTCCACCAAACTTATTAATTTCAAACATGTATGAAGAGATAAGCATTTGCTGAGGTATTCTTTCAGATTCCAAAGCACCAACTTGTGGAAATGTAGGTATAAATGCATATTTTAGAAGCTACATTATATCCTCTTCTAGAAACCTGTCTCTTTGTTATGTTAATTCCAAAACAGTCATATTTTGACTATATAAAGTTACTAAGATAGTAGGCAAAATTTTATGTCAATGACTGACAAAAATATCCTTTTAAATATGATATTTTAGCATCATAGTTGTATAAAATTAATTACACTTTCAATTTTAACATTGGGTCTTTGGTATATATTTTATCTTTTTACATTATTTCTCTTGATGCATAGTTATTATGTATTGTTGAAATGAGCAAGTGATGTATAGATCAGTGTAGTGGTATTTATATCTAAAGCAAAACTAGTCTTCTCTAAAATTTTCTTCCCTTCTAACTGCGATATTTTTAGTTTTGACCCCTAATTATCAGTTTCTAAACCTGCAAAGAGATATTGTCTTTTGTTGAAAAACTTGGCATCTAGTCTATAATGTTGTTAGTGATAAGGTTAACAATTTAATAATATATTAGGTCCTTGCATTACACTTATTATCTAAGATTCAATGTACTGTATAGTTCTGTGATTACATGTGAGTCCTTTATGCAAAGTTTATCATCATGTCTTCTTCTCAATTACATTTTTCCATAATCAATTTACTGACATTTAATAAGTTGAAGTATTAGAATTACATTAAGTCAGAAGTTTTAAATCCGTATTTTTCCATTGAATATACTGTAAGATTTCTTCAATACTGTTTGGATGCTAGACCACAATGTTAGATATCACCTGAGATATGACTGTGTTATTATTTTGTAATGCTTTCTTACTTATCTTCAAGCATGGCTATCAAATATTGGAGGGACAGGCTCATGTTGAAGAGATCATAATAATAATACATGTATAAGCCTGACACAGCTGTCTCCTAAGAGGCTCTGCCAGATAGGGACCAATAGAGACACAGATGCTTAAGGCCAACCATTTGACTGATCACAGGGACCTTAATGGAGGAGTTAGGGGAAGGAATAAAGGAGCTGAAGGGGCCTTATCTGGCATCAAAGGGAGGGGTGGACCTTGGTCCTGTGAAAGCTTGATGCCCCAGTGTAGAGGAATGCCAGGGCAGAGCAGTGAGTTGGGAGTGGTTGGGTAGGTAGTGGAGCATCCTAATAGAAGCAGTGTAAGGGGCAATGGGATATGGGCTTGCAGAGGGGAATCCAGGAAAGGGGATAACATTTGAAATGTAAATAAATAAAATATCCAATTGTTAAAAAATAACAAATAAATTCTGGGAAATAATTCTGTAGTTGATTTCACCTAGTATTGGATGTCTCTATCATTAGCCTTATACGATTACCAAAGGGAAATGGGAGGACTCGTATTAAGCATAGCCTAAACATGGTGAGTTGTTAATTTGTGTTGTGTAAATGTTGCTTTTATTTCTTCAGACTGAGGAATGGGAGCAGTATCCATGCTGACTAACATGACTTGGGCTAACTGCATAGCATTTGTTTCTCTCTTCTAACTGTCCTTAAGCCTAGGCCAGGAAGCTTCTAGCCTCAGTACAATCTAGCCTTTCAAGCAGATTGATTCAATCCTGCTTCTCTGAGTTACTCTGCCAGGCCTCAAATTAACTTTGGCAATATACTTAAATCTTCTAGCTACATCCCTTTTTCTGGCTCATTCCATCTTTACCCATATCTAGATTGTTCTCTCTACAACCTATTTCTGTAAAACTGTCCCCATAATATTGCCATACACCCACCCACACACTACAGCACACCACACCACACTAAAACCACATAACACCTTTTATCTCTCTTGCTGTTCTTAAGTAGCCTCTCTTCTCTGTGCTATTCTAACATTAGTTGGGATTTTCCTCTCTCTGAATGATTCTGTCAAATCTTTCTCTGACTCGTCATTTTGTATGTCCCTCAATTAGAAGTCACTTTTAAACATAACTGCTTTCTTCTACAGACTATCCTTGTTAAGAATTAAATATGTGTCTGTAAATGTATATATGTATATAGTGCTAATCACACTATAATCTAGGGCACATTTACATTCTAACTGGAGTCTATAGGCTTAAAAAACAATATTTGGATGTGATCCCTTGCAAGGGCAGTCATGTTTCTGGATTAAAGTTCTACTACAATGTTGTACTTTAACCATTATTTTTATTGTCACCATCAGGATAATTATTATAATATGAAGAATTCTATTTTTCTCCAAGTTTTAAAACCATGCTATGAAAATTAAGTAGTACCCAACATGAAATTAGATCTCTCATGAAAAAAAATCTGGTCAAATTAGCTAATGAAGTTCACGGCCTAATTGAGCCAACAAAGTAACCAGTTACTACTGGGATTCTTGTGGTCTGTACCTGCTTTTCTTCATCGTTGGCTGAAGACAATCCCTAGCCAAGAGTAACACTTGGAAGAGAATTAGCACATACTTTAAAATGAGCTTGACCTTGCCTTGAGGATATAAGCTTAGAAGAGCTGGCCCTACTACTCATTCCCCCAAGCAATGACAGGGATGACAAAGAGATATTCTCCTCCCCATCCAGGGCAAACTGGAGACTAGTCTCTTGGATCATGAGAATCAGAGAGCTGGCCCTCCCCCTTATCCCTCCCCCAAACTAGATGCAGCACTCTGGGGAGCAGGCTCTGTATCTTACCTGGGCAGCACTGTAGAGCTGACCCTGGTGGCAGGGGAGCAGGTAAGATGGCTTGTAGGGAATGAACATGGGAGAAGTGGTCCTGTCACTTGTCTGCCTTACTGAGTCATGGACAAGGGAGAGTTGCCCCCTGCCACTGCTTTCTATCATCAGAGAAGAAGAGCTGGCCCTGCCCATCACCTGCTGCAGCAGGTCATGCACCTCATCTGGGCAGCACAGTGCAAGTGAACCTGCATGTGGGGGTTGCAGGTGAGGCAGCCATGAGGGCATGAGTGTGGGAGAATTGACCCTACCTCTTGTCTACAGTGTGGTAGAATCATTGAGAGAGAGCTCCCCTCCCTTCACACTTGCCCTTGCTGTAAACAACAGACAGGAGAGCTGGCAGGCTGACCTGCTCTGATAGCTCTCATGTCCAGATCCAAGGCTTTGATTCACCTACCCCAACATCAACACCGTGGATGAACTGCTGGAGTGCATGAAGAGGTAGGGTGTATACATCTAAAGTGCTAACCAGGATTGGAGTGCCTCGTATGAAATTCAAAAAGAACCTATAAGAATTTTGAAAACTAATAAAAAAAAATTGAAAAGAATCTGTGCTCTTTTACTATTTAGAAGACAAACCACTTTCCCAGAAGAGAAAATAACAGTTCCTCTGGCTTTCATGCTGAAAAATGTGTTCAAGGGCTTTAGTTGCATTTCCTCATAAATATAAGCTGAAGTTGTCAGTCTTGGGTAATTATGGTGTAGTTTTCTTTACACAGCATTCTACATGTTGAATAAAATATAGTCATAAAGGAACAAGTCTGGAGAAACAAAATGTATTCTTCAGACCCAACAACACATGCATTCGAATACTAGATTAGTTGGGATAGTTTATTCATATACACTATAGATATGTAATATTTCAGAATAATCAATATATCTAAAAACTCCACAGACTAATATGGACTATGTTATTATACCCACACAAACTCTACCAAAGGTAAATAATCCATAATGGCAAAAAGCATTAATAATCATTTAAGGAACAACAAAACAATTAAGAAAGTATCACAGGAGCTATGTAGAAAGTTATAAGAAAGAAGTTATAAGAAAACATTTAGCATGGATGTATATGTTCACTGCCTTCAGCATTGTTTTCAGAGTAATTTCATAAATATATGAATATGTAAACACATATGAACTACATTAAACAACATAATTGTATGTCCTCAAATTTATCAATTTGATATATTTGATAGGTTCCCTTTATTACTTGCTTACTGTAATTCAGTTAAAGTGTAAAAAATGAAGACATAGAGACAAAAATACCTCATGGATAGATTATAGTTAGAATGACTCCTTCGAAACACCTGCCTCATAACCTGTTTAGGACCATTCAAGACCACTGCTTCCTTACTACCTGGAGGTGTTTTATTTACCCTTCTCAGTCCTGTGACAAAATAGCTGCAGTACTTCTTATAGCGTGGGGTATCTACAATATGATTTCTGAGGGATTCAGTCCATCACAGCAAGGAAGACATGGGATGGCCTTGTGATGCCACTGCTGTAGTTCATTACAGAAAGCGAGGAGTGCAAGCTGGAACCAGGAGAAAACTTAATGCTTAAGGGTCCTGCCCCTAATGGTCTGACTCGGCACAGTGCTATTAGCAGAGGACAAGGGGTTTGAACCCAGAAGCCTAATGAGAAAGATTACATATCTTACAAACTGTCTTATGTAGTACAGCCATAGTTATATTGGATCTGCATTTTAGATGAAGGTATTTACACTTGAATTTGTGGGTGGTTAGTGGGTAGAATGAAGGGAATATATGTACATAAATATAAGGTGACATCAGTCTTGGGTAATTGTGGTATATTTTTCATTATTTTTCACACACACACACACACACACACACACACACACACACACACACACACACACACACACACACACACACGTATCCTCTTATCCTTTAGGGAACTAGGAAGAATGCTATACTGTCATGGTAAGAACTCCAATGTACCCCTCACTCCTCTAATCTATATAGTCTTCTTTTCAATCCTCTATTCTGAATGACTCTTTAATCTGTTTTATTTGATTTAAAATTTAATTGCATTTCATATTGTTTTCATTGCAAGTCTCCAAGTGCCATATTATATGATTCTGTTTAAGTTTCTTCTCCATTACCTAGACCCAGTAAGTGTGTTTAAGGTTAAAATGCACAGGAAAACATGTATCACTTATTCCCACAAATTTTGTGACTAATGGTATTTTGGCTGATCTCTTCTTTGACCCCGATGCTAACATTCAAAACACTTCAAATATTATGACTCATGCTCAGATATTTTCCTATTTTAAATGTATTCTGCATTTCTCTCCATGCAATGACCCCTTTATTCCACTATTAAAATTGGTCATTGAATATCTAATTTCTTTTTCAATATTGTCATGCATCTGTACCTACCATTATCTAGTCTGTTCACATTTAGGCAACTCTCCAGTTTCTATATTACTTTATATTACTGTGCTGGCTATGTTGTAATGTTACACATTATTATTTCATTTCATTAAAAACATTATCCCAGCAGGTTTTACAATAACATTGTTAAATATTTCTAATATTCTACTCTTTGTTTCTGGCCAGATTCTTTTCAGAATAATTTGTAGTCAGTTTTCTGTAGAGTAAAATAACACTTTCTGATTATTAGAGGGTGGGTAATAGCAAATATTGTCACTATGTAGAGTAGTGGAAAATGTTGCATGGACACAACATTTAATTGAGGTCCTTTTGTACTCTTGAGGACAAACACAGTGGAAGTGCTTTGTGCAACTTTATTGGATTCAAGAAAACAGATATCATTATTCTTGGATGATGGCCTGAGTTCTGATATTTTTAAGGTTATGCAAAGATGATACATTCAGTAACCATTTGAAATAATTAAAATAACTTTTCTATCCATCTCAATAAAGCAGCAAACAATACTCTGATATGACCTACCATCTCCTCTTCTACCTATTTTGGGTTCTGGTTCTGCAATGCCCTTATCTGTTCTAGATCCCAAGTTAATAGAACACACCATTTGGTAACAGGCAGAAGGTGGTCGTAGATTTTATTCAAAGTTGAAAGTGAAGCTATGTGCTTTAATAATGTAAAAACATATTTATATAAGTACATTGTGGTCATCTTCCATTTCATTACCTTCTCTCTTCCCCTTGCTGCCCATGCTGACTCCACTTGCCTTACAACTAGATGTCCTCATACATTCATGGTTTTTCTTTTTCTTTTCTTATATATTGACATTTCAAATGTTATCCATTTTCCTCCATCTCCCCTCTATGTGTTTTTATTAAGGAATTGATTCCAGTGATGTTAAAAGATATTAAGTAGTGATTGGTGTTTCCTCTTATTTTTTTTTTGTTCAAGGTAGAATTATATTTGTGTGGCTCTCTTTTGTGTTTGTTGAAAGATTAATTTCTTGCTTTTTCTATGGTGTGGTTTCCCTCCTTGTGTTGTAGTTTCCCATGTATTATCTTTTGTAGCACTGGATTTGTGGAAAGATATTGTGTAAATTTGGTTTTGTTATGGAATATTTTGCATTCGCCATCTATGGTGAGAGTGTTGCTGAATATAGTAGCCTGGGTTGGCATTTGCTTTCTCTTAGGGTCTATATGACATCTGCCCAGGATCTTCTGTCTTTCACAGTCTCTGGTGAGAAGTCTGGTGTAATTCTGATAAGTCTGCCTTTATATGCCACTTGACTTTTTCCCTTAGTGCTTTTAATATTCTTTCTTTGTTTTGTGTATTTGGTGTTTTGACTATTATGTGACGGGAAGAATTTCTTTTCTGGTCCAATCTATTTGGAGTTCTGTAGGCTTCTTGTATGTTTATGGGCATCTCTTTCTTTAGGTTAGAGAAGTTTTCTTCTATAATTGTGGAAGATATTTACTAGCCCTTCAAGTTGGGACCTTTGCTCTCTTCTATTATTTTTAGGTTTTGTCTTCTCATTGTGCCCTGGATTTCCTGGATGTTTTGGGTTAGGAGATTTTTGTGTTTTGCATTTTCTTTGACTATTATGTCAATGTTTTCTATGATATCTTCTGCCTCTGAGATTCCCTCTTTTATTCCTTGTATTCTGTTAATGATGCTTGCATCTATGACTCCTGATCTTCCTAGGTTTCCTATATCCAGGGTGTTCTCCCTCTGTGATTTCTTTATTGTTTCTATTTCCAATTTTAGATCCTAGATGGTTTTGTTCAATTCCTTCACCTGTTGCTTGCATTTTCCTGCAATTCTTTAAAGGATTTTTGTTTCCTATTTAAGGCCTTCTACTTGTTTTCCTGTGTTGTCCTGTATTTTTTTGAGGGAGTTTGTTATTTACGTCCTTCTTAAAGTCTTTATCATCATCACGATATGTGATTTTAAAACCAAATCTTTTTTCCCATATGTCGAGATATCTAGTATTTGCTATAATAGGAGAACTGGAATGATGGTGCCAAGTAGTGTTTCTGTTGCTTAGGTTTTTGTGCTTGCCTTTCATCGTCTGGTTATCTCTGATGTTACTTGGTCTTTCTGTCTCTGACTGAACCTTTCCCCTCCTGTGGGCCTGAGAACCTGTGATCTTAGGAGTGAGAGCACTCATGGGAGGCCAGTTCTCTCCAGGCAGGTTTGGGTCTGGAGGGCTGTGGGACAGCCTTAGCTCTGGGCACAGATGGTGAAAGGAAGTGTCCTGTTCTACCCACAACCCCACCACTGGCTCCTGTACCCGTGTGCTTTTGGTGGATCTCTCCTTGGACTGTCAGTGGAGTGAGATTGTGGTCCTACCGGTGGGCCTAGGAGTTAGAGCACTCCTAGGAGACCATGTCTCTGTGGGCAGGTTTTGGGTCCAGTGGGCTGTGGGGCAGACCCAGCTGTGGATACAGATGGAGACCCAAAGGTCGTGGTTTTTCCTTTGCTGCAAATCTTTTGCACGTGGTCATTGCCACTTTGTGCTTAGGTTGATAAACCATATCATGTCCATGGAAGATATAGTGATTAAAAATCATTCAGAGGGTTGGGGATTTAGCTCAGTGGTAAAGCGCTTGCCTAGCAAGCGCAAGGCCCTGGGTTCGGTCCTCAGCTCCGAAAAAAAAAAAAAATCATTCAGAATCATGTTATAAAAATTGTGTGTGTGTGTGTGTTCTATTGTATATAATGGGGTATATATATATATATATATATATATATATATATATATATATATATATATATATATATATCTTGTGATCATTGTAATCTCTGCTGTCATTCTTCTGGAGTTACTCACTTTGTGGTTTGAGACCTGGTTCTCAATTAGGATGTTTCCCAAGGAGCAACAATAATCTACACATTTCTGCCTCCCAAGTTCTGAAATTATAAACTCACACCCCTGAACTTAGTTATTATTTATGCATTATGGAGGACAAAATCAATTGTTCATCTTGATCTAGCAAGCGCTACTGTGTTCTCTCTCTCCAGTTCTTCATGAGACTCATTGAATGGCCATTTGTGTTCTATTTAAACTGTACAATCTTTTGGGAAAATAACAAGTTTAAAAATTTTAAAGGTTGATTTTTATTTTTAAAATTATGTGCATATCCACTCTGGTATCTACCCAAGGTGACCAGAAAACAATATCAGACTCCCTATAGCTGGAGTTACAGGCCACTGTGAGTCAACTAGTATACGTACTTAACAACTGAACTTGGGTTGTAAGCAAAAGCAAAAAGTATTGAACCACTGAGCCAAACCTCAAGCCACAGAAAACACTATTTTTTCCTTTCCTTTTTTATTGGATATATTTTATTTGCATTTCAAATGTTATTCCCTTTCCCACTTCCCCATACATAAGCACCCTTCCCCCTACTTCTATTAGGGGGTTCGCCTTCCCCAACTCTGGACCTGCCTCTGGACCCTGACATTCCCATACACTGGGGGGGACAGGGGTCAAGCTTGGCAGGACCAAGGGCTTCTCTTCCCAATGATGCCTAACAAGGTCATCTTCTGCTACATACACAGCTGGAGTCATGGGCCTGTCCATGTGCACACTTTGGGTAGTGGTTTAGCTCTGGGAGCTCTGGTTGGTTGGTATTGTTGTTCTTATGGGGCTGCAAGTCCCTTCATCTCCTTCAGTTCTTTCTCTTACTCCTCCAATGGGGACCCTGTTCTTGGTACAATGGTTTGCTGCTTAAATTCGCCTCTGTATTTGTCCTGTTCTGGCTGAGCCTCTCAGGAGACAACTATATCAGGCTCCTGTCAGCATGCACTTCTTGGCTTCATCAATATTGTCTAGTTTTGGTGGCTGTATAGATAATATACTATTCATTTACTATTTTGATGATATTTTTATATTTGAAATATGTTTTGACCTACATTTTTCGTTGAGTGAAGTTAATTAACACATCAATACTCTTACATATTTTTCTACATTTTAGTGAGATATTTGGAGTTTTCTGTCTTAGAAATTTTTAAATCTCCAGCAGTGTATTATGTATACACACAGTTTGTTTTGTCATCCCTTGAAGTACATTCCTTTTGATCATTGTAATTTTTACTCTATGACTTGCAATTACTGTTCTTTCCTTGTTTCTATGCCAGTCTCTGATAAGTCCCATTGTATTATCTGTAAAACATGATTATATGATAGGTTCATTTTATAGCTTCAAAAATCTCCATAAAGTTTTGGGTAAATCAATACAAGTAAACATTCTCACCATGACTCTAAAATAGTTCTCTTTTCTATGCCTCATAAATTCTGAATCTACTTACCTTGCCATGTCTGGAAAACAAGAAAAAATCAAATTTCTTGTGTTTAAAGTAGTTTCATAAACTCATTTATTTATTTGATTATGTGATTATTAGGTTATTAATCTGAAAAATAAGATTTTTATTTGCCTGGGATATAATATAATTTTATCCTCCCACTTACCCTTTATCTTTCTTTCATGTCTGTGCATTCATATAGTGAAAACTTCCTCCTGTTTATCCATTGTTGTTTCATACATATATAAATGAATAAACAATTAATTACAACCTGCTGAGTGAATTCAACATTTACCAGCATGTGTATATTTTTCGGGCTGGATACTTAAAATTGTATAATAAATCAGAGGACTAATACCTTGTAAGATTAATTTTTCTTCTTTCTACATTTGCTAATTGCTTATAGCTCTTAATCAAAGGTAAGGCTCCATGAAGTTTCATTCATCTAAGTTGGGATATTAATTTCTGTTAAATTTTTCTGGCTTCTCTACAGCCTAGTATTTACTTCTCTCTTAATAATATGAAAGATTATATATATATATGTATATATATATATCTTTATAGTTGGATTTTATGACAGTTTCATTTTAATGGATTTTGTCATATAATTGAATTTTTTGGTCAGAATCACATGTATTTCAATACCTTTGGAACTCCTTTTAAGAGAAAGAAATTATATATTATGTCTTACTAGGATAAATTTATTTGGAAAAAGCATTTCTAATAAATATCATTTGAAATATATAAGTATTCAACAATTAATCAACACCTTAAAATTGTGTATTATTATGACTTTTTTATATAGTAAACTGTCCAAACTCTTTTTTCTTTATACTTTTCAATTGAAAATAGTTTCCCCTTATCAGTGAGTGCTTAACGTGTGTGGATTTTCTGTTTGTTTGTTTCATGTTTGTTTTGTTTTGTTTTGTTTTTGTTTTTGTGTTTTGAATTTGGTTACCTTACTCAGTTTGATATTTTCTAATGGATATTAGCCCAAAAGCTTGGATTACCCTAGATTCAATCCACAGACCACATGAAGCTCAAAAAGACAACCAAAGTCGGATGCTTCAGTCCCTCTTAGAAGGTGGAACAAAAATATCAATATTAGGAAATAAGGACACAAAGTTTGGAGCAGAGACTGAAGGAAAGGCCATCCAGAGACCTCCCCACCTAGGGAGCCAGCCCATACACCAAACCAAGACAATATTGCTGATGCCAAGAAGTGCATGCTGACAGGAGCCTGATATAGCTCTTTCCTGAGAGGCTGTGCCAAAGCATGGCAAATACAGAGGTGGAGACTCTCAGGCAACCGTTGTACTGAGAAAGTGGTCCCCTTTGGAGGCGTTAGAGAAAGAATTGAAGGTGCTGAAGGGGTTACCTACCAACCAGAACTACCAGGGATTAAACCACCATCCGAAGACTACACATGGACAGACCCATGGCTCCAGCTGCATATGTAGCAGAGGATGGCCTTGTTGGGCACCAATGGGAGAAGCCCTTCGTCCTTCCAAGGCTGGAATCCCCAGTGTAAGGGAATATAAGGGCAGGAGTCGGGAAGGGGTGGGTAGATGGATGGGGGAAACACCCTAATAGAAGAAGCGGGAAGGGGATTGGGATAGGGGGTTTAAGGACGGGAACCCGGGAAAAGGAATAACATTTGAGATGCAAATAAAAATGTATCCAATAAAAAAAAAAGAAAATAATTTCTTCTTTCAAACAATGCATCCTGACCTCAGTTTCTCATACCTCCATTCCTTCCAGCTACACGTTTATCTTCCCTCTCCCACAGAGCCATTGCCAATAGAACTCCCTTAAGAAAAGAACAGGTTTCTAAGAGACAACAACCAGAAATAAGAACAACAAAAGTACAATAGGACAAATCAAAAGCCCTTGCACTGAAGTTGGATAAGGCAACCCCCCAGGAAGTAAATAGTGCAAAAATTAGTCAAAAGAATCAGAGACATACCCACTTCCACAGTTATGAGGCCCACACATTTCAACATAATAGCTACATAATTTACAGCTATAAATCTTTTACCAACTACTGATCTGTAAGAGTAAATCATAGCAAAGATGAAACAAAATTTCCAGAAAAAAAATAAGAATTTCATGAAAGGCATAAAGGATAAGGAGGAGACACAGAGTGAAAGGGAGAGAGAGAGAGGCAGAGGCAGAAAGACAGAGAGGACAGAGAAAGACATACTGTTAGAGACAGACATGGAGCTGCAGAGAGAGGAATAGAGTTAGATATTTACTCATGTCTGACACTTTCCTTAGAAAGTCTGTCATTGTAAATTATGAATTATTTTGCTTTAGAAGTCAGTTAAATAAAATTTAATGAATTAACAAAATTAAATAATATATAGCAAATAAAATAACTAAATTATGTAGTGTAAAGTGCATTAAAATTTAATTTCAATTATTAAAGGAAGTTGATTAATTAATGATGAAAATATCTTAAACAAGTCTGTAATTTCTTCATGTCAAAACTATGAAAGTTTCTGCTGCTCTATGAACTAATGAAATTTTAGTATTATGTGCACATAATGAAGAACAAATAATAAATTTTGGCTAAAAATAACATTTTCTGACTTTGAATTATTCATAGTTGTAATTAATCTTCACATATTTTATTTTTAAAGTCAGCAATTGAAATATGAAAAAATCAGAGCACATGAATAATCAGAATTTACCCATATTCAAATTTTGAGTAATACATCATAGTTCTGAATGTTAATAAATCAACTTGAATTATACTGAATTATATATTTCTTAGACAGAGACCTACTCAATTTCCATAAAGAATGATTCTGCTAAACAAATTAATCAAGGATTTATTTTTCTTAGCTGTCACATGATCTCTAAAGACATGTTTATTCCTAAAACTTCTAGGCCAGTTCAGTTTTCTTAAAGAAATTGAATATTTTTTCTCCATCTTTATTAAATTGGGTATTTCTTATTTACATTTCATTTATTATTCCCTTTCCCGGTTTCCGGGCCAACATCTCCCTAACCCCTCCCCCTCCCCTTCTCCATGGGTGTTCCCCTCCCCATCCTGCCCCCAATACCGCCCACCCCCCAACAATCCCACTCACTGGGGGTTCAGTTTGGCAGGACCAAGGACTTCCCCTTCCACTAGTGCTCTTACTAGGCTATTCATTGCTACCTATGAAGTTGGAGTACAGGGTCAGTCCATGTATAGTCTTTGGGTAGTGGCTTAGTCCCTGGAAGCTCTGGTTGGTTGGCATTATTGTTCATATGGGGTCTCCAGCCCCTTCAAGCTCTTTCAGTCCTTTCTCTGATTCCTTCAACATGGGTCCTGTTCTCAGTTCAGTGGTTTGTTGCAGGCATTCGCCTATGAATTTGCCATATTCTAGCTGTGTCTCTGAGGAGAGATCTACATCTGGTTCCTGTCAGCCTGCACTTCTTTGCTTCATCCATCTTACCTAGTTTGGTGGCTGTATATGTATGGGTCACATATAGCGCAGGCTCTGAATGGCGTTCCTATAGTTTCTGTTCTAAGCTTTGCATCCCTATCCCCTCCCAAGGGTATTCTTGTTCCCCTTTTAAAGAAGGAGGGAAGCATTCGCATTTTGGTCATCCTTCTTGAGTTTCATGTGTTCTGTTCATCCAGGGTAATTCAAGCATTTGGGCTAATATCCACTTATCAATGAGTGCACACCATGTGTGTTTCTCTGTGATTGGGTTACCTCAATCAGGATGATATTTCCAATTCCATCCATTTGCCTATGAATTTCATAAAGTCATTGTTTTTGATAGCTGAGTAGTATTCCATTGTGTTAGATGTACCATGTTCTCTGAATGCATTCCGCTGTTGAAGGGCGTCTGGGTCCTTTCCAGCTTCTGACTATTATAAGTAAGGCTGCTATGAAATAGTGGAGCATGTGTCTTTGTTATATGTTGGGGCATCTTTTGGGTATATGACCAAGAGAGGTATAGGTGGGTCCTCAGGTAGATCGATGTCCAATTTTCTGAAGAACCTCCAGACTGATTTCCAGAAATTGAATATTTTAAATTTAAAGTGCATGGCACAAGTATAGCAAAGTGTAAAGAATTATTGAAAGTCCATTTTATTCATTCACTCTAGAAACCAGAGGCATTTATACCTAAGAACAAAGCAATGAGGTTTACAGTAGTAAAATGTTTAAAGAACTCATTAAGTCACATTTTATCCCATTAACAGTCATAAAATATCTGTTCTCCAAAATCAGAAATTTCTATAGTTCATTATAACAGAATCACTATTAAGTATCAAATATTCCATATACATATAGAAACATGGACTTTTCTTCAGGAATAATAAGCCCTACTGTCTGTGATATGAACCTCTTATTGGCTTTATAAGTTTTATCATTGAATAAAAAACAAAGGAAATATTTTCAGCCAAATTCTTTAGAGAGAACATGTTCACAAACCATTGTGAAAGACATTACAACTGAATCTGTGGTAATACAGTGCAATGTTTGATATATATACATATATAATCATATATCAATGATGAAAGAAATCTAGAAGAAATGGATCAACTCCCAAAATTGTATTCCTCTAAACAATAACATGGCCAGGACTATCACGTCCATACCCCAATCAATCTTTGGTCCTAACTTTTTTTTTTAATTTGGATATTTTTTATTTACATTTCAAATGTTATTTCCTTTCCCAGTTTCCCTGACGTAAGACCCCCAGTAGTTTGCGTTTCATTGCTGTGAAGAAACTCCATGACCAAGAAAACTTTTATAAAAGACAGCATTTAGTTGGGGGCTGCTAATAGTTTCAGAAGTAAAACTGAATTGAAGAAATAGAAGAGTCAAACAGAACAATTTTCAATAAAGGGATTAAATCAACAATAAACAAATTCTTACAAAGGCTAATTGATACTCAGTAGTTTTCTGAGAATTTTTTTGTCAAAACAATAATCACAATGACTAGTTCCACAAGAGGAGAGAACATCTCCGAATAAATTAAATAATTACATTCAGATTTACCTATAGAGTAGACACACTGTCCAGATTACCCAATTTGCCTGAATATGGCAAGACAGATTATATAATATTCACCAAAATTAGTAGACTGTATTTATTTCACAATATTATGGTAAAAGGTTCAGTGACGTTTACTACAAACCATTAGTTATCAAGAAGAATATCTTGGGCTTATAACCAGGAATGATGTACATAAGTTGCTGGGTCACAGCATTGAAAGAACACCCTACTTTTTAAGACAATCAACCCGAGTTTGGGCTATCCTAGCAAGTTTTTTCTTATCATCATTGTATATTACTTTCTCACCACCTTGTACATTATGGATATTGTCTAAAGCTATAAGGAAGAGTAAGAAAGGATGAGGGTAGCCAAAAAACCCAGACAACACTCTTTGTTATCCTTGTTCCAAAATGTTATAGGCTAATGAAGATTAATAATAAAGGAGTATATCTCTGATTCGAAAAACACAAAATTCTACAAGTAAAATGTTATGAACAAATAAAATTGAATGTTAAAAAAGAGTCAAATGCCAATATCAAGTGGGATTTTGTTCAGGATTATCTTTGGGCTTTCAAGGACAGTTGAAAATGATATGCCACTTTTGAAGCATGAAGATCATTAAGGTAAGTCAACATGTATAGGCATGTGCTGCCTAGCAAAGCAATCTAAACTTTACCTCTGAGATCCATCTGGTAGAAAAATCAGCTTCCACACAGCATCCTCTCATCCCTAAATGTACATTATGTCGAGGATACAGCCCTCTACCCCTAACAAATACACAAATAACTTTAATAAAACTAAGTAAATACAGATATAAAGTCACATGGTAAAATGTGGATAAACAGATAAAACACATTTAGAAGACATCAGCATTTATGAAATGGCAGAGACTGACACCATGCTCAGTGACCAGTTGTACAGTGTCAACTGTGGAGTCATTCTTCCACTATAATCTTATAGATTGTATCCTTTCACCTGACACTGATTTGTTGCATGGTTTCTCTTGTTTTGTTGTTTCATTTCAAAGAATTGATGTAGTTTCACTACTTTTTTCTGTTTTTCCTCATTTCTATTTCATCTATTTCAAATAGTATCTTCAGTAAATGTTTCATTAATGGCAATAGGATAGATCATTTGCTATGTACTAGAGAGATATAGTAACTTTATTAAATATTTTCTTTGGGTTAGTCAGTTTAATTAAAAAATAAAATTCTATAATTGGTACAAAATATAATTTTCTGAATATATATATATATATCCCCATTAAAATTTACTAACCAAGTCAACATAAACATCACTACATATCCTTACTATTTTTATGGTAAAAACACATAATGCGTGAGCACATTTCATATAATAAAGGCAATTGTTATTATGAACACCCATTATATTTTAACTTTACTTTACTTTATTTTAACTTATTTTACTTTACTTCATTACTAACTGAAATTGTTTACCGTTTGACCAAAATTGTGCATTTATTAGGAAAACCTCATAGTTATGATTTTCCTTCTCTTTCTCTTCAGTTAGTTTTAATTTTAAGAATCTAATCGTTTCTGTCTTTCTGTGTTTGGCTCAATTCGTTAGTATAATGTCATCAAGGAACATTTGTCTTAGTTGGGTGAACATGGCTTCTTTTATTGTGTGCATCATATTTTCCTCATCCATTCATTAGATAATGGTTATTTAAATGAATTCTGCATCTTGACCATTATATACAATAGTGAAATAAATGTGGGAATACAGATAGCACTTTGACATAACAATTTTGTTGCCTGTGTGTGTGTGTGTGTGTGTGTGTGTGTGTGTGTGATTGTATGTGTGTGTAAATAGATAGATAGATTAGATAGATAGATAGATAGATAGATAGATAGATAGATAGATCCAGTAACCAGATATTTAGAACAAATACCAGTGCTGATTTTACTATAGACACCACAGTCTCTTTTCAAAGGATAATATAAACTGGCACTCCCACTAACAAATGAGATATAGGAGAGACAACTTTTTTCCCCCTCTCTCTCTCTCTTTTTAAATTTATTTATTATATATATGAGTACACTGTAGCTGTCTTCAGACACACCAGAAGAAGGCATCAGATCTTATTACAGATGGTTTGTGAGCCACCATATGGTTGCTGGTAATTGAACTCAGGACCTCTGGAAGAGAAGTTGGTGCTCTCAACCAATGAGTCATTTCTCCAGCTACTCTCTCTTTTTTTAATTTGGGTATTTCTTATTTATGTTTCAAATGTTATTCCCTTTTCTGGTTTCCTATCCATAAGCCCTCTAACCGCTCCCCCTCCGCTTCTATAAGGTTGTTCCCTTCCCCTTCCACTCCTCCTTACTGCCCCCAAAACAATCCCCTATACTGGGGGTCCAACCGTGGCAGGACCAAGGGCTTGTCTTTCATTGGTGCCCAACAAGGCCATCCTCTGCTACATATGCAGTTGGAGCCATGGGTCAGTCGAAGTATAGTCTTTGGGTATTGGTTTAGTCCCTGGAAGCTCTGGTGGTTGGCCTTGTTGTTCTTATGGGGTTGCAAGTCCCTACAGCTCTTTCAATCCTTAACTTTTCTTTTTCCTGTGATAAAATTCCCAAGAAACACAAGTCACAGAGGGAAAAATTTATTTCTCTGCATGGGCCATCCCATCTTAATACATTCAATCTAGAAAATCTCCCAGAATCTAAATCTTTCTATGTTGACAAAAAGCAATTACAATAATTGCATTAACATAGTATTAACTGAGGATGTAGAAGGAAAGGTAACACTGTGAGGGATAGAGGAAGGAAGGGAAAATAAACACCACTAAGCACGTTCCAAAAAGACAGCAAAAAAGAAAAAAGTCAATCCATGAGCATGGGAGATCTTTCCATCTTCTGAGATCTTCTTCAATTTCTTTCTTCAGAGGATTGAAGTTCTTATCCTACAGATCTTTTACTTGCTGGGTTAAAGTAACACTAGTGGAATAGAATTGAACACCCAGAAATGAACCCACACACCTATGGTCACTTGAATTTTGACAACGGAGCCAAAACCATCCAATGGAAAAAAGATAGCATTTTCAGCAAATGGTGCTGGTTCAACTCTCCAGTCAACATGTAGAAGAATTCTTATCCATTCTTTTACAAGAATGGATACAATTCGATCCATTCTTATCACCCTGTACAAAGCTTAAGTCCAAGTGGATCAAGGACCTCCACATCAAACCAGATACACTCAAACTAATAGAAGAAAAGTGGGGAAGAATCTTGAGCACATGGGCACTGGAAAAAATTTCCTGAAAAAAACACCAATGGCTTATGCTCTAAGATCAAGAATAGACAAATGGGATCTCATAAAACTGCAAAGCTTCTGTAAGGCTAAGGACACTGTGGTTAGGACAAAACGGCAACCAACAGATTGGGAAAAGACTTTACCAATCCTACAACTGATAGAGGGCTTATATCCAAAATATACAAAGAACTCAAGAAGTAAGACCGCAGGGAGACAAATAACCCTATTAAAAATGGGGTTCAGAGCTAAACAAAGAATTCACAGCTGAAAATGCCGAATGACTGAGAAACACCTAAAGAAATGTTCAACATCTTTAGTCATAAGGCAAATGCAAATCAAAACAACCCTGAGATTCCACCTCACACCAGTGAGAATGGTTAAGATCAAAAACTCAGGTGACAGCAGATGCTGGCCAGGATGTGGAGAAAGAGAAAAATTTCTCCATTGTTGGTGGGATTGCAGACTGATACAACCATTCTGGAAATCAGTCTGGAGGTTCCTCAGAAAATTGGACATTGAACTACCTGAGGACCCAGCTATACCTCTCTTGGGCATATACCCAAAAGATGCCCCAACATATAAAAGAGACACGTGCTCCACTATGTTCATAGCAGCCTTATTTACAATAGCCAGAACCTGGAAAGAACCCAGATGCCCTTCAACAGAGGAATGGATACAGAAAATGTGGTACATCTACACAATGGAATATTACTCAGCTATCAAAAACAATGACTTTATGAAATTCGTAGGCAAATGGTCGGAACTGGAAAATATCATCCTGAGTGAGGTAACCCAATCACAGAAAAACACACATGGTATGCACTCATTGATAAGTGGCTATTAGCCCAAATGCCTGAATTACCCTAGATGCCTAGAACAAATGAAACTCAAGACGGATGATCAAAATGTGAATGCTTCACTCCTTCTTTAAAAGGGGAACAAGAATACCCTTGGCAGGGAAGAGAGAGGCAAAGATTAAAACAGACACAGAAGGAACACCCATTCAGAGCCTGCCCCACATGTGGCCCATACATATACAGCCATCCAATTAGACAAGATGGATGAAGCAAAGAAGTGCAGGCCGACAGGAGCCGGATGTAGATCTCTCCTGAGAGACACAGCCAGAATACAGCAAACACAGAGGCGTATGCCAGCAGCAAACCACTGAACTGAGAACAGGAACCCCGTTGAAGGAATCAGAGAAAGAACTGGAAGAGCTTGAAGGGGCTCGAGACCCCATATGTACAACAATGCCAAGCAACCAGAGCTTTCAGGGACTAAGCCACTACCTAAAGACTATACATGGACTGACCCTGGACTCTGACCTCATAGGTAGCAATGAATATCCTAGTAAGAGCACCAGTGGAAGGGGAAGCCCTGGGTCCTGCTAAGACTGAACCCCCAGAGGGTTGGGGATTTAGCTCAGTGGTAGAGCACTTGCCTAGCAAGCACAAGGCCCTGTTGGTCCCCAGCTCCGGAAAAAAAAAAAAAAAGAAAGAAAAAAAAAGACTGAACCCCCAGTGAACTAGATTGTTGGGGGGAGGGCTGCAAGGGGGGGAGGATTGGGAGGGGAACACCCATAAAGAAGGGAAGGGGGAAGAGGGATGTTTGCCCGGAAACCGGGAAAGGGAATAACACTCGAAATGTATATAAGAAATACTCAAGTTAATAAAAAAAAAATACCCAAGTTAATAATGATCGCAAAAAAAAGAAAGAAATTAAAGAAGCCATGGGAAACTCTCTTTTTTAACCTAACTTTAAAATTATATTATATATATGAATATATATTAATATGAAAATATATGTATAAATATTTTAAAGGAGCTTTGTCATGAGATACTTGTGTTCTCTCCAAGAGATGTGTATTATGATGCCAAGCGCGGGAAAGCTCTTCTTGCATTGCTGGTTGGGGAGATACTAATACTAGTCACTGCCGTTGCTCTATGCTGCATTCCACAAACTGAAGAGCATACCCTATTTCTGAAGATACCAAATACTTCACACAGAATGCTTTCAGAAATCCAGCAGGGATGAACCTGAAATGCTTCTTCATGAGCACTGAAGGTGCTACAGAGGAAGGTTAGAAATTGGTAGTCCCACCCTGATGTAAACTATACGAGCTACAACAATCATTGACTGGGCAAGATATCTCTAATAATGAAATAGTGTCTCTTTTATCTTGAAAGTGACTTACAGCTCTTCAACTGAGAATAGCTCAATGGGAGAAAATCAATGCCTGGTATTGTAAACCCAGACAACTGCCTATGGTTGGAGAAACCATAGATCATAGATTAACCTAAGACTGTCATTTTCTTAAACTAATATAAGGTCTACTTTTATTCTCAATGCTTATACTTGGATCCACAGATAAGTATAGTTCTCATCCCTCATAAAAGAAATATCTTTTTTGCATCAGATAGTGAATTTTACAGAAATCTATACTTGGTCGATGCACAGAGAATACGTTTTTTTCTGATCGCAAATAATGCATCTACATCATATGCTTGACACATAAGGCTGGGGATAAAATGTTTAAGAAAGAATGTTGTGAAGACTATAAGAGTCATAGAACCAGGAGACTACGGATTGATAACATTCCTTGTAAATAACTGGGAAAATGCATCCACAAATTCTTAGCATTTCAGTTACCTGAGGAATACATAATAGAAAATGAATTAACATGCTAAAATGGGCAGGGGAAATTTCTGAAGGACTAACTCCTACATGATGAGCTGCAGTAAGTTAATGATTGTTGCATGAGGGAGAATCCATTTCTTGAGTAATGAGGTCCCATATAGGTTGCCCAATCCCAAATGGTCAGCCCTAGACACATATATAGAAGCTATATTCAGCAAAATCAGCAGATTGTATAACATTTTACATACACACACATGCACACACAAATATATATATATATATATATACATATATATATATGATGGCAATATAATAAAGAAAAATAGAAAAATTTAAGATGTATTGTGCAAATTACAAATGAACTTAAAATAAAATTCTGTTGTTTGTTAAATGTCAGCATCTTCTAGCATAAGGAAAACTTTAAAAAAGTAAAAGCAAGGGATACATGGAATCCATTAAATTCATACCATAATATAACTGACCAATGTGCTAATATGTATCATAATGTACATAGTGAAACTGTGAATAGATGACTTTTTGAGAATTCCCTGTGTCACATCAGTTGAGTTTCTCAATTAAGTAAAACAGGGTCGTGAGAGATGTTAGCACAAGTGTTATTGCACTCTTCTTACATGATGATGGTAGACCATTACTGATGAAGATGTAATAAGAAAGGTACACGACATTGTTTGCAAACTATTGCTCAGACGCAGCACAGTTTTTGTTATTGCAGAAACTGGACATAGTGGCAGTTCATATGCCTGAGAGACTTGTGCACAGTATAAAGACACCCACTAAGGAAGTGTTGGGAGACGAAAGGCGGTTTGATTTCCCTCTGCCTTCTAGAATAATCTACTTCTGAACTGTGTCCAGAAGAATAAGAAGCAATCAGTAGAGATCATATATGCCCTGAGATGTCAAGTTTTACTGCCTAACCCAGAGGATCTAACAAAATGCTAGCATATCCTTTTGGATAGGTCCAAGAGAGCCCTGAAATTTACTGAGAAAAGTAAACTATTTAAAAGTTATTCAAATGTTGACAGTCATCAAGTGGCATAATCATAACACTATATGAATCCAATTGTTCTTCCTGTCACATTATTTTGCTGTAAGAAGTTCAGCTTTTGTTTCAAGTACCTATTTTTAAATCTTCATGGACAAATCAAAATCAATTCCATTGTTGCTCAAGAACTATAATGAGGCTTCCATGGCTATGCCAAGTTTGAAATTCTAGTCATTGCCTTGGTTGTAGACTGTGTGTCTAAGTCCCTGGGCTTAGTCTAGGAGCAACTGAAGATTAAGAAAGGCAGACACAGATAATGTAAATATGAGATTAAGTGGGTAGTATGCTTAATTGGAGACACATTAACAGCTAATAAATTCAGAGGGTTTATTCTAGGCAGATTGAAGGAGGTGTTAGTTTATTTTGGCAGAGAATTTCAGTAGGAGAGTTGTGTCAGGGGATATGAGTAAACCTAGATTAGGAAGCTCTGGGCAGTATTTTTTGCAATATTGGTTTTAACTACATGTAATGCATTCATCAATAATGTTTTTACTCAGACCCAGAGAAGGCCTTGGGATTCTCAGGGGCCTGAGGCATTGGCATCATTGACATGAGCATGCTAATGTTGTGAATACTCATTTTACAGGGGCACAGTCACTCCTCACGTTAGAATTTACTTCATTATTAAAGAATCATGATAATGAGGCTTCCAGCTGCTATCCCAAATCTGAATTCCAGTTCTGTTTCTTTTGCTGTTACTGCCATGGAAACTGCTGTCACTGAAACTGGCCATGGTTATACCACTGACAACATTCACAATGTCTATGAATTAAAAAAAAGTAAAAAATGATGATGAACTACCATTGAATACTTCAAAGTATAGATGCAAACCTCTACCCACATTTCATGTCCATAATAATATAATTGGTGACACTTATTTGGTGGTTGTATTCCAAGTGCCCATGTAGGGATCAATGGGTAAGCATCTGATATATAAAAACATTCCATACTATTGAAGAGTTCAAAATCTTAACATTTGTTACAGAGATGAATCATGGATACATTATAACTAAATGAAACCAGTTACAAAAGTACATTGCATGATCCTATTCCTCTGAAAAATTTAAGGTAGTCATTTTCAGAGACATGAAAATTAGAGACAAATGGGGGAGAAGGAATTGAGCACTTCATGAACACAGATCATGTTAGTTGCGTATGGTATAGTTGCTGGAAGTAAGCTGTGATGACACATACACACATACACACACAAGCTTGCACAGATACCTGCATGGATGCATGCATGTGCACATATTGTAATAAAAAAAAGGATATAGACTCTCTGTTATAGACAAAAAAATTCAAAGAGACAGTCTCTGCTGCTGAATGTGGGTTATTTGGAATAAGTAATACAGTTCTTTCACTGGTTGGCTGAAATTTTAAACTCCTATTCCAGGCTCTGGTACACCCCCTATAAAAGCACAGTCTTTTCTGAGCAGACCCAGTGCCTCAATTATTACTATATTCTGTATCAGTAAAGACTTCCTTTACCCTTAAAAACACAGTTCTTTAATTCACTGTTTTATGCTTGGTAGTTTAGCTGAGTCAGAACCAGCCACTCAGATTTATAGTACAATTTATAAGTACATAAGAGCTTAAGTCTATTGCCAGAATGGGCTGATTTGACCATATTAAACTCTTTCCCTTTCTCCTTCTTCCTTGGGTATATATTGATGATGCCAGTCTACAAATAGATTTGAAACATTTTTACTCTCATCTTGATTTCCTTAATTCACATGATGGAAGTATGATCTTGGAAATCACTCCAGAAATATGCAGCTCTAGTCATAAATAAGCACACCATGTGTCCAAGAGCCTCAGAACACTGTTTTCTTAATTCAAAGATACATTCAAAATGGTCTCAAATGGAATTTTGTATATTTCGGGATGTAACAACTAAACAACTAACAACTACACAAGTTAGGGGATAAATTTGTTCCTGATGGCTATGATAACAAGGTTTACCTCTTTGTTGTGTGTGTGTGTGTGTGTGTGTGTGTGTGTGTGTGTGTGTGTGTGTGTGTGGTTTTTGTAATTGCTTTCATCAATACCCATTATGTGTCATCATCTCTTCATCCATCGGCCCCACTTTTAGCCCTGCTATGGACGCCATAGCATTTTCAATTTAAGAAATGACATTGGAATAGTATGGTCAATAAAGAACATACAAGTAACTCAATCTCATAGGCAATTTGGAGGTCCAAATGTAGCTTGTCTACTAATGCCACTAAAATTGTTTTGATATTTTTACTTGGTTATTTTATATGCACACTTATTTTTGCTGCTGAAGTATTTGCCATATAACTGTGCTGCTCTTAAAACAGAGCGAGGTTGAAGATTTATTAGACACATCCTGGGGCTGATAGAATGTGCTGAGCTCAGCAGTTTGGCTAAACATAAATAAATAAATAAATAAATAAATAAATAAATAAATGCATAATATGAAGGGATCGCTTTTCTCCATACAAAATATCTAAGTACAATTTCCTGTTGTATAAATATCCTTGCAGAAATAATTTCCATAGATAAATGAAGAATAAATGTTTCTGGAGTTTAATACTATAATCTATCCCAAGACAGATATAAAATGTGCAATAAAATAAATACAATACAGCAAACATGACATCTCCCTCTCATAGGTTTCTCCCAATCCTTTCTCTCTACTTACTATCTTCCATTAGTCCACTCCAAGCAGTGCAACTGGATGGTGACAAAATTTTGTTATTTGTGGCTAAAGTAGTTAAGAAAAATGCACAAATTAAGCATCCTCACATAAACTTTGCTCAGGCCAGGATACAATACCTTCATTTGTGATTAAAAATGAAACACCTAAGTGGACTTCTATATTTATGAAGGTGACATGCAATTGATATTAATATTTTTGGGTAGAAAATTAACAAGCGATGGACATGTGGTAGCTTATTTTATTCGCAACTAATTTTGATTACTGGGTACTATCTTTGACTATAGCAGTCACAGTGCTTACAGAAAGTATCCCTTAAGGAAGAAAGACTTGTCCTGATCATGTGCAATGCCGTGGTGAACAGAAATTGTAGATTTGTTAAAACATGGACACAGGGCAGATGCTAGTGAAAAACCATCATTTCCTTGATCTAGTTGCTTCCCTTGCCACAGTTTGGCTTCCCTGATGGACTGCATCCCTCTCAAATAGGAATCAAAATGAATCCCATTCCCTCAAGTGGATGTTTGGTTCTGGAATGAAGAAACAACTGAATGTAACTAACTATAAGCTGTACGACTCTCAATCATATTTTCCCTGTTGGTAGAGCCATCACTAGAAAAAAAAATGGGAACACATGGGGAGTTACATAAATACCTAAAAGTAAAATTTATAATTTAGAGTCACTTAGTGAAACTCATTTATTTTTTACATGTAGATACAACTGAATCACTTGAAATGTATTTCATAAATATTGATAGGAAATGTTAGAATAAAAGCAAAAGGAAATGTCGAAGTTATTCAGCCATAAATCTGTAAATCACCAAGCATTTCTCTATAGTGCCTACATGTACCAAACTCACAGGAAATGCTGAAATTGCTGAAATGTCCAATTATACTGTAATCTTTGCAAAGAACTTCTACAATTTAACTGCAAGTATGTTTTAGCCAGGTTATTTTTTCTCAGTTGCCTAAAACTGTTATCTACAATAATATCTCAAAGAAATCACCTAACTTAAGTGAAAATGAGCTTGAAACATCCATAGTATTTCCTGAAATTTTGTTATGATATATTTGCTCAAAACATAAAACTAACAATGGGAATAAATAATACATAAATTTGTAGTCCATACTTAAATAAAAACATTATATAAACTATTTTAAATATTTCTAAAAATTATTTTTATAAACAGCTGCCTATGACTTTTTGCAAATTTAGTTTATATTTGTATTCAGACTGTAATAACATTTGAGTAACTACACGTGAAATATATGCCAAAATATAATGTAATTATACATATGTACATATCTATGTGATCATGTCATATGTAATTATATGATTATGATAGTGATGATGAATTCACTTACATCACAATCACCATTCCTCCTCCAGATTCTCTACTACCATTGTTCTTTCATCCCAATTTCCCATCTCCATTGAGAGAATGGGAATCCCCCACCCTGGCACATGATACTTTTCCTCCTTCTGACAACAGACAAGACTGTTAGGGGAACAGATTCAATAGAAAGACAACAGCATAGGGGCGGCCTCCATCCCAGTTTTTCAGGACCCCTCATGAAGACTAAGCTGAATAGTTGCTACAAATGTTTAAGGGTACTAGGTCCAGCCTGTGTATATTATTTGGTTGTTGGTTCCATTTCTGAGAGGCTATAAGGGTTCAGGTTAGTTGACCCTGTTGGTCTTCCTGTGGAGTTCCTACCCACTTCAGGACCCCCCCGTCCTTCCCCCAGTGTTTCCATATAGTCCCCAAGCTCCATTCCATATTTGACTGTGGGTTTCTGCATCTGAGTCATCTGCTTGGTGGAGCTTCTCAATAGACAACAATGGTGGTCTCCTATCTGCAAACAAAACACAGTATCATTAAGAGTGTCAGGGATTGGTGCTTGCCCATGGGTATCTAGTTGGGTTGGTTATTGCTTGACCTTTTCCACAGTCTCTGCTCTTTACACTAGTTCCTGTATTTCTTGTAGGCAGAATAAAGTTTTGTGGTTGGCTTGGTATCTCTATTGCTCCACTGTGATTCCTGCCTGGATATAGGAGGTGGCCTCTTTAGGTTCCATATCCACAGTTCTCTCAACTCAGCTAAGGTCATTCACATTAATACTTGGAAGACTCCCATATTCCATGGCTCTGGAACTTCTCTGAGATGGTCTGAGAAAAAAATTCGTATATATTATATAAATAACCCAATCACAGAGGCAAATTTGTATGGAATTTCCTGGCCATTTGGTAATCTCCATATTTGTTTTTTACATGTGTCATGGCAAAATAAATGAGATTGTAAAAGTTAACTATAGAAAAATCATGTCACACTTTTATTTATACAACAATTTTCAAAAAAAAAAAAAACACTCTCACAGAGCATGTGAGTATCTGAGTGAATTTATTTGTAAAATCAGACAATCAAGTTTTCCGGATAAATTATCCACTTTTCCAAATGAAATGAATGAATAAATAATCAGCTTCTTTTGAACTTCATATACTATCCAGTGCTCATAAGTTAAAAGTGTCTTTCCTTACAATGTATTTCCTATTAACTGCACATATCTCTATGGAAATGATGTATACTTTATATATGAAATTTACACTGGAGCTTTGACAGTGCAAAGCTTCTGCTCACAACAAAATAAAGTCTTTGTATGTAAGGCTTATGAGAACTATTATTCATAATGAAATTACCTATTCATAATGACATTACCTAATTTCTTATAACACATGACTGATAAATTCCATTATACCTTTCATACTGTATAATGTTACCTAATCATTCAAATTTTATATAGTAGAATACATCATGATCTGAGAATTGTTTAGAGCAGAGGGTAGAGTGAAAAGTCAGGATTTAGAATAATATGTTTCCCAAAGACTCCAGGTCAACAAGTCACAGAAATATTTGCATATCAACGTGATATAAACGGGATTTACTTTATTTTAATCAAAATAAATCTTTAATAATTAGTAGGATAATAAAAACTACAGTTGCCAGCAATTATATTTAACCATATAATTATTGAAAGTATAATAGAATAGGAGATTTGTAAATGTTTTTAAGTTAATTGTAAATTTTAGGTTGATATGAATATCACTTGAAAATGGGAAATAGTTGTCAACCAGAAGAATAGGTTTAATTGTTTAAAACATATGGTCTCAAGACATACAAGCTCAGAGGAACCATATACATTTCTGTTTTGCAGTTCTTTATATTTTACGGTTCTTGTAACTATGCTTTTGTTCCAAAGAAAGTAGGTTTTTTACATTTAGCTCCAGAAATTTACTATTTTCATTTGGACCTGTAATAATGACAAAATTTCATTGGGTATTTTATTTATTTACATTTTAAATGCTATCCCTCTTCCCGGCTTCCCCTCCAAAAACCCCTGATCCAATCCCATTCTGCTTCTCCCTGCTTCTATGAGGGAGCTCCCTTACCCATCCACCCACTGCTGCCTCCTCACCCTGGCATTCCGCCACACTGGGTCATGGAACCTCCACAGGACCAAGACCCTCTTCTCCAACTGATGCCAGGTAAGTCCATCATCTGCTATATGTGCAGCTGGAGCCATGGGGCCCTCAATGTATATTTTTTGGTTGGTGGTTTTGTCCTTGAGAGCCATGGGGGTTCTGGTTCGTTGACATTATGGTTCTTCCTATGGGGTTTAAAACCCTTTCACCTCTTTAAGTCCTTCCCTTAACTCCTGCACTTGAGTCCCTGTGCTCAGTCCAAATGATTGGCTGCAAGAATACCAATCTATACTGGTCAGGCTCTAGCAAAGCCTCTCAGGAGACAGCTATACCAAGCTCCTGAAACCAAGCACTTCTTGGCATCAGCAATAGTATCTGAATCTGGTGTCTGCATATGAGATGGATACCCAGGTGGAAAAGTCTCTGGATGGCCTTTCCTTCAGTCTCTGCTCCATTCTTCGTCTCTGTATTTTCTTTAGACAGGAACTATCAACTGACAGTCACACCTTACCTCTGGATATGGTCTCTACAGGTTCTATGTCACCTTAGTTGGGCAAATTCTCATCTCTGTTGGGTCCTGGGAACCTCTTGCTACTCTGGCATCTGGGACTTTCTAGTGGCTACCCCTAAGCTACAGACCTTTTATTCAATTTCCTGACCCTCTGTACTCCCCAGTCTCCTCCCTCACCTGATATTATCCCCCTTTTTGTATACCCCTCCTCCCTCCCTCTCATGTTCCTTCTTTCCTCTACCTCCTGCAATAGTAATGCAATGTTCTTCCCCTTCTAAGTAGGACTGAACCACCCACACTTAAATCTTCCTTCTCTTTGAGCTTCATAAGTTCTATAAGTTGTATCACAGGTATTCTGAGACATTTTCCCTAATATCCAGTTATCAGTGATTACATACCATGTGTTTTGTTTTGTGACCTGGTTACCTCACTCAGGATATTTTCTAGTTCCATCCATTTGCCTAAGAATTTCATGAAGTCATTGTTTATAATAGCTGGGTAGTACTCCATTGTGTAAATGTACCACATTTTCTGTATCCATTCCTCTGTTGACAGATATCTGAATTGTTTCCAGCTTTGGGATATTATAACTAAGGCTGCTATGAATATAGTAGAGCATGTGTCCTTGTTATATGTTGGAGCATATTTTGGGTATATGCCAACGAGTGGTATATAGCTGGGCCCTCAGGTAGCACTATTTCACCAGCCTGAATAAATTAAACAGGATTATGGCAAGATTAACCCACATACTTGATTTACATGATCAAATGCCCCATGCTCTTGCACTTGGTACCATTTCTTAAATACATTACACTCTTTCTCCTTTCTTCTATGTTAGCTTTGGCTCTTTAGATATGTGTATTTTGACTGGATTAACCATAGCAATTAAGAAACTAATAAGTTGTTGTGGTTTGCCCTGAAGTTATCTGTATTTTGATGCTAATTCCACTGCCTCAAGGACAGCTACCTAGTCACTACTCAGAAGTCAAATGACTTCACCAGAACCACCTCCCCATTGAATTTGTAAAGTACAAGTGAGGGGCAGGTACAGGAGAGAAGGAAGCCTGTCATTGGAGGAGAAGGAAGGATGGGCTGGAGAGAAGTTTGAAGGAGGAGGAGGAGACTAGGACAGAGAAGAAGAGACAGGAGACTGAGAGAGGGGAGAAGCCATGGCAGGTGATGTTAAGATTCTGCTCTGTGTATTTACAGGTTGTTATCAATGTTCTTAAGGGATGGATGGTACCGGGCTTTGTATGTTTAAGTGGGCAATTATATCTTATCAATTGGTTCAAAGATTATTGTGCGTTCTTTTATGTGAGGGTTTGAGTGTAGGAAAACGTGTGGCTGGGATATGTTTCTGCCAAGATATCTAGCAGATATCTTGGGACACTTAGGTGCTAGACCTAGAGAGGTAAAAGACAACCAATACTCTTTTATTTTTATATTTTTACAACAACAATAAGTGACTTTGGAGAGAGAGGCTTCTTCAAGGGAAGAGACATAGAATACACTGATGTAAAGAGGGAATGAGGAATAACTGAAGAAAAAGATTAAATAGTAGATTGGTTCATGGGGGAAAGTAGGATCAGTAAGGAAACTGAAAGTTTTTTGAAAAAAATGTAAAAAATTTTACTATTCCTGTAGTATCTTCTTACAATATATACACTACAAATATGACTAGCATTTGAATAAAGTTAACTATAATGAGGGGATGATACTGATACTCAAACTAGACAGAGGATATTTGAAAATAAAGCACCGTGCTCTGAATAGATTCCATCCTTTTATGTTGTTGGCAAGTGAGATGCTATAACTTCAAATACTGCATAATATTTAATTGTACTAAAAAGTGATATGCACGTTACTGAGAAAGGAAAGTAATCACATTTCTTACTCACTTTCAAACCATGTGAATTAAAATCATGACTGTCCTAGCAAGATATATCTATTGGTACTCATATTGATATTAATGGTATGGAAGTAACCAACCACTTTCTGATTAGGTAAGATGCAACCCAAACCTGGCAACCAGCGTTGAGACCATGCTTAGAAGGAACAAGTTTGCATTTGTCTGAAGCTTGTGATGGGCTCATTATCCCTGAAACGGAGCTCAGAAAGCTTATAGAAACACACACACACACACACAAACAAACACACACACACACACACACACACACACAGAGAGAGAGAGAGAGAGAGACAGACAGACAGACAGACAGACAGACAGACAGAGAATTTTCTTTAATGATATCCCAGTCTAAGCAGCATAGTTCTATTAAAAGGATAACAATACATTCTCCTGAGATTAGTGATTGATGATGACAATTGCTTCTTCTTAAGATTCTTGTTTTAAGTAGAGGTAAATACTCTACTATGTCTCGTTGAAAATATTGAGGGCTGAATAGATTATTCTGTGGATAAGACACTTGTTTCCCAGATGACACAGGCTCAGTTCCCAGCATCCACATGGTGGTTCACAATATCTCTAACTCTAGTCCCAGGAGGTCCAAAATTTTTTCCTAGCTCCCAATTATACTAGGTATGGCATGATACATAGATATACAGGCTTGTGAAGCACCCAAACTCATAAAATAAAAATTAATTATTAAACAAAGTCTGGAGTGTTTCCCTAATGTGTCATGTTCTCAAATACAATCTCCCTCCACACTACCCTGTCCTTTGAACAATTTCAATTAAAATGTCAATCCTGTATTTACCTTAAAGAAATTATATTAAGTGATCTGCAGGAATAAACAGCATAAGATACAATGTTTTAGCTAATAACTGATAATGATGTAATTGAGTTTCAAAATATTTAAAATGGATTATATTGGAAGAACAAGTAGTTATGACATAGAATTTTATTCATTTTAAAATTATTTCTTTTAGTTTTTGATTATAAGATAATTACATAATTCTTCCCTTTTCTCTCTCCCAAACACTCCCTTATACCTCATTCATCCTTTCTTTCAAACCCATGAGCTCTGTTTGCATTAATGCAACCTGCCCTTTCTGTGTAACGTTACTTGTTTGTATGTTTCCAGAGCTCATTTCTTGGTATTGGAAATAGATTTTTTTAAAAAAAAATTGCATTAAGAGTCTCTAATATCATAGTTCTGTGATCCATTCACATACTACCCTGTGGATTATTATTCTACTTGCTCCAAACAGTCAATAGTTTATCTGCCCTAATAAGCTGACACCTTGATTTACACAACAGTGAGAAGAAAAAAATATCTAGGGCACAACAGGCACAATCCCAAGGACCACATGGGCACATAGAGACGCATCTTCCTTCTTGTTACAGGGTCCCACCCAGCTCACAAGTAATCAGCCCCTTCTCTTGGAAAATGATATTCGCTGCTTGCCTTAAATGTATTAATTCTATTAATTCTTTCATTCAATATGTCTATAGTATTGGTATCTTCTTTCTAAATACATGTTGTCCACCTTTTAATTCTTAAAAATATTTTGTTTAATTTTTTTCTTTAAACATTAAAATTTAATTTTTAAATTAAAACATGTTTGATATTTAAAAGTTGCTTACTTCGTATCTGAATGCAATATTGATTCTTATGAGGCTCTTAGTATTATTTCTTTGTTAACTACCTACATTAGTTTGCTTCATCACGAAATAACTGGAAAAGTTAACTGAATGTCTTCCAGATAGAGTTTACACATTTTTGGTTTGTCACTCTTAACAGATTTTTGTTTCCAGTACTTAAGAAAATGGTATTATTAACTTCTAACTATCATGATTTAGACTATTACTAATGTCCTAAAAATAAAGTCCTCCTCCCATTTACATAACTTCAATATACATAAAGTAAATAAAATGGATGGATCAAGTAATATACCTGAACTTTTCTTCATTCCTTTAACAGGCACACATATTTTCTTTTATATAAGATACTATTCCTTGCAAGACGTTATATTGTTCCATGTGCCCTGATGAAACTTAAGAACATTTGTTGTGAATGACTGTTTTCCTAGTCAAGTAACCACTACATTCTGAAGCCTATAGAAAATCCCATTGCAAAAGATTACCCAGATAAGACTGTTAACTCTTTTCACTCCCTTGTGGATGTGTGGGAGGGATTTTAGATCCTCACTTGAGTACCAGCTGTTTTCTACCATCTATTTAATCAACTCGGACTTAATCACACATAGCCTGGGAGAAGGGCTAATATAAGTAAACCAAATTATGGTATCTATAAGATGACTGACTATAGGTGGGGAGCCCAATCTCTGGAGCTACTGGTAAGTCTTCATGACTTCTGAGTCAGGCTTTTCAGATGCAGCCACTTGAGGCAGGAGCACCAACACTGCGGTGACTAATCTCTCAATCCCTATATAAAGTAAATTCATAAACTCATTTGTTCACCAGGGTAATTTAAGAGAAGCATCCTCTGATTTTCTTCTTGCTGGGATGTTAGTAGAACTGGTAGGCATTGCTGGAGTCTTTCCCTATGAAGAAAATTTAGTAACATACTTGACAAGCATAATTTGAAGAAATAATCAGTTATAGTCATATTCCAATTACATGAATGCACACTGTACAAAATTAAGCCCTTAGAATGACAATACTATATTCCTAAAACAATTCTAATACATATTTTATAACATTATATAATGTATTGTAATTACATATTAATTATCATTATATTTGATATATAACATATACAATATAATGTAATATATTATAATTACATAATTATACAATAATAATGACCTAATATTACATATTATTGGGGCTAAAGGTATTGCTCAAATTCTTGCTGTTTTTCTAACAGACAAGAATTCAATTCCCATCAAACTCATTGCATGGCTAACAAATACCTCTAACTCCAGTTCATCTAACACCTATTCTAGCTTCTTCAGGTGCAAACACACATGACACCCACTAACTCAGACACACAAAGTACACATAAAAAATAAAAATAATTATAATTGCCTTCCTCCTGTTTCATTGTATAAACATTTAAAATAATCGGAACAGCCTTAAAATATTGATGTTAAAATCATCAGCTATATTTACTGAGCATATATCTGAAGAAGAAACAATTTAACACATTCTTCAAAGAGCCTTACTTTGTTTTGTGCTGAGTTCAGTATTTGGCAATTGTTTCAATAGTCTCCACCATAATAATAAGGATAGTTGTTGGTTAATAGGATGAAACTAGACTTATGGGGACAAATAATCACTTGTAAAAATATTTACAGTCAATATTCAGTTCCTAATAAATAAAAAACCATAGTTTCTGAGATATCCAAGGAATGTGAGGAAAATATATACTGCCAACTGATGGACACCTGAGTACACAGGGATGAAGTTGTTTTGATGTCTGACATCATGGAAAGTATATTCCTTGAAAGAGTTGCTTTGATAAAGAATTGATAACTAGTAGTACAAAGAAATGTATTATCTCAAAGACTTAGAGGCTATCCACTGAGATCAAGGATTCAGCAGACCTACACTCTTCTTTAGGTTGTAAAAAGAGAAGTATTCGGTGATGACTGCACGCTTTTGGTGGCTTGATTGTAATCTTCAATATTTACATGTTTCAGCATCACGACTCTGATAACTTCCTTATTGTTTTTGCAATACTTTCTTTATTCGCATCTGCAATTAAGATCTCTCCTATCATAGCAATATCAGTCATGTTAGTTAAGAGGATTGCCACTCACAAGTATGGCATTATCATAACTAATTAAACATGAAGAAACAGTATTCCAAAATGAGAAATTATTCCTATATTGAAGAAGTTCAGCATCTGAATTGTAGGAGGGACAAAACACAATTTATAGTAGTGAGCAAATAATTGCAACAAATTTTTCTTAAGTGAAATCTTGTTGCATCTAGTTCTATTTAGTAAGAGATACCATTTAGTATTAATAATCATTTAATATCATATAATTTACATCATAAACTAAGGCACTTTAAAATCTAAAGTCCTTTGTCAGAACTGCTCTCCACTAGACATATACCAATGAGCATCCTGATTCTTGGTGGAGAGAAATGCAGGACTGATTTCAGTGATGGTGATAAATGACTGCTCTTCCGTCATCCGTGCTCTTGTGACAATGGGGGTTACTTCAATTTATAGAAGTAAACTAAAACACCACCTTTAAATGCAGCTAAGGATTCAGCCTTTTAAATAGTTTCTCCTCATCTCCAGGACTTAATATCTAGTTTTGTATTCTACATTGACAGTCTGACACTAGAAGAGATATTCAGCATAATTAATCTTAGATTTTAAGATCATGTAATCAGCACTCATTAATCTCCAACTACATGTCCTCTTCTCTTGCTTTTACAGAAGGAGGATTAGTAGGTAGATATTGTTGGAACTCATTCTTCTGCCCATCAGTTGACTTTGTGTCCCCAGACATGTCTTCTCTTCCACATATTAAAAATAAGTAAAAATCAATCTGCAGAGTGATAACTAAGGACTCTGGGAAACATGTCTAGATATGCACCTCAGACCCATAATTGCTTTCTTATTAGAAAGAAGTCTTTGCAAGTACAATTTAATTAAGAAATGTTACATGAAAAGCACAACTTGTATTAAGTATCTTGTCTTAGAAGGATTCACATAAAGATCATGTGTGCAAAAAATGTGCAAGGGAGCACAGAGGCACATATTGGATTGAGGTGGTCCAAGGATATTGGTTATCAGCAAATCTCTAGCCAAGAGGGAACCCTTCTTCCTGTTGCATCATGCAGGAAGAATTTCCAATCAGATATCATTTAGGATCTCAAAATCAATTAAAATCATGTCATTTATATAATAAACTACGACACTTAAGACTTTCTAAAATCCTTTATCAGGACTGTTCTTCATTAGATATATCCCAAATTTTGTGTTTGGCCCTGTGAACACAATTTTGGGCTTTATTATTTGATGTCATAAACTTGAAGTAACTTTTTGCAATAGTTCCATGAATAAGAGGACACAAGTCTTATTTATTTTAAAATTACATTTATTTCTAAAAAACAAAGAGCATTTGCCATGTAACTGATAGTTGTAGCCAAAACTACTCTTCAAATGGCATTTTCAAATTGAATAGTGTATCACATTCAGAAAATCTAAAGAACAGACTCAGATATATATAAGGCAATTGATAATACTAATAAATTCTAGACATGAGCATTTAGATGTTCCACCTTTCTTCCTAATTCAGATAAATGCTGAAGGTCTAATTTTCTACTGTACAAAGTTTAAGTATCTTTTATTATATGTGCTTTATAAGTCTGACCTTGATGACATAGAAGATTTTTTTTCATGATTTAACTATTAATTTTGGAGCTAATTTATGGTGGTATACACAAGAGCATATGTAATGCCTTATATCTAATTCTAGCAATTTCCTTGATCATGGAGCGGATGAAAATGTGCTCACAGAGCATTTCAATATAACATTTATAAATACCTATTGAAAATAAAGCTATTTAAAATAATTGGAGCCAGTCACACAACTGCTATCTTGAGCATAGATAAACAGAAGAAACACAGAGGACTGCCTACCTCTTCTCAGTACGGGTGGAGAGATGGGAAGATAAGAGATGCAGAGTGGTTTATGTATACAGGGAAAGGCACAGCAGGAGACAGTACACTGGCTTGGAACAGCCTGATGTGAAAGACCTGCACTGCTGCCTGAAATCAAGGTGATATTCAGGCCCCTGACGCCAGCCATGGCCCTACCACAGCACAGACCATTGTTGATATTCATTGCTCAGGTTACCTCCAAAGAACTTGTGGTCACCTGTTGTTTGGGAGGGTGAATGTTGTCTGAAGATGATGCTAGCAATGATGTGGGTGCAGAGGAGATCAGGCTATGCACTCTGCCTATGGGAGAGATGGCCAAGGTGATGTGGGCATAGGTGAGCTATCCAAGATTGAAAGTGTGGGCACAGGAAATCTGCCATAACCTCTTGTCAGCTGTAGCACTCCAATGCCCTTGCCCTGCTCTTAGTCTGGGCCTTGTAGGAACATGGTAGCTTCCACAAAACACAGAGGAGATCTGGGGTGGCTTGGCACATTAAGAACTGGCTGCTGCCTGATCAATGGGCTACCAGCCAGGCTCAAACCAGGGCTTGGAGGTGCACAAACCAACATCTACTACACCTATCAGCTACTGCAGGTACAAGTAGGGGCAAAAGACTGCACAAACAAAGATGAAGAATCTCATGATTCAGAGTAATAATAGGATGTTGCAGGGGAACCTTGATGAGCATCTAGTATTGATGGTATGGCAGAAGTCAGAGGCCTCTAATAAGATGAATGACTTTATTATATGAATACCAGCAGCAAAACAGTTTAGGCAAAAAAAAAGGGTATACTGTGTAAATAGACATACTGTGTCATACAATTCACCCTAGCGTGGCAACGTGGTTTTTGAAATTTTACTGTTCTTTGTGAAGTTCACATCTTGTGGTTAATCTCTTCATTTTCCTCCCCCTCCATGGCAGAAGTCTATCATACTACAGCCTTTTGGTGCTGGTGGTAACCCCACTGGGTGGAGTTGGAGGCCGCATATGGGCAGGGGGGGAATACACAGTGGTTTCTGTTTTTTCCTGGGCACGCAGGTGCTGATGCTGCACTGCTGGAGAGGAAGTCATGAACTAGGGCTCCTAAGACCCTCTGGGCTGTGTACCAGGTGGAAAGAGGAGACTGAGACCAGGCTGAGTCAAATCCTGTCTGATTTTGAGTAAGTATCAAGTGTACAGGAGGGGCTGGAGAGAAGAAAGCCTTCCTTGGGAGGCTTATGCATAGGTCAGGACTATCTAGATACCTCATTACCATGGAGAACAACTCCTCTAAGTGTTACGTTCCATATATGACTCTGTCCATAATCCTCAGTGGGGTGTCACAGTCATGTGTTCCAGAACAGTGACACAGACAGAAAGTGGCTCTGCTTCTACCCGTCTCAGATTTCTGAGATTCCCAGGGTCTGAGCTCACCCAACCTAGCTAATTCTTTTGTCTGTCTAATAAAATGGTCCCACAGGCTCTCCACCCACCCTCCACCCTTGCAACCTCCTCCACATTAGAGGAAAACACTCTTGTTGTGGAAGCTGTAGTTCATCACAATGTCTTCCACAATATACCCTTTTGTCTATACTTCTTCGCTTGCAAATGTACACTGCAATGACTTGGTCTGGTCTGTTGCCCCCCGGCTTCTGATTCATTATGGAATATCCTGTTGTTACTTTATGTCATGGATATCCTCTGGGTTTTTATATGTAGGGATGGCCTCTTCATGCACTCCTGCAGTTCATAAATGGATAGTTCTTGGGTTGGGCCAATTTTAAGCTCTGGATTTGGGTCTGAGAGGTATCTGAGATGGTTACCAAGCAAGGCATGGGGCCAACTCTCTTGTTCTTATACCTGCTAGGCTGGCTTTTCCACACCCACACACTCAAGGCAAGTTAAACTGTGCTGTCCAGGAGATGTGCAAGGCCTGCTCTCCTGAGTGCTAAAGCAGTTGAGGGGCAGGGACATCTTTTCTTCTCTCATGACCCCAGTTTTAACTCTGACCACAAGGTGAAGAGGGCAAAGGGTTGGGGAGGGGATGTCTCCCTGATGTATGGGGTTTTATTTAATTATGTAATTTTTAGTTTTTATTTTCTTTTGGTTAGGGAAAGTTAGAAGGGTGGAGGCAGGTATGAAAGGACTAGGAAATGAGTGGGATTGGAGTACATGATGTTATATTCACAAAGAATCAATAAAAATTATGGAAAAATGATAGTAAGAAAAAATTATAAACAAAAATATCATTCTTTCAACTATACAATTCTATTCCTGATCCCATTCTATTAAAATATTCTTATTTCTTTCTGCTTTTCACAGCACCACACAGATGGGAAGTGTTCTTCTTCCTCCAAATAAATAAATAAATAGCAAACAAACATTGCTCTAAAAACTTCATACAATTCTCTTCATCAAGAAGCACTATGAGATGATGTCAGAACAATTCCTCAGCCACTTCCAGTGGCACCCTGTGAGGAGCAGTAACAATCCCAGCAGCACAGTAAATATACATTGTACAGAATTTATCTCTATAGATGTTCTGAAAATCAGATTCTCATAAAGAACCAACCCACAAATATCAGGCTTTGCCTGCTGTGCTATACCAGGATGACAGATAAAGAGAATATTTAAGTAGAAATACGAGTCACTGGGCATAATAAGCCAAATTCTGAGAAATATTTAAAAATCACAGTCTCATTAAGAACACTAAAAAGGGCAACTTGAATGAGAATAAGTCACAAGCCAAACCCAAAAGATCAATTTTTGCATGGGGACATTTGCCTGTTTTCCTATAGGAAACATAAATTTGTTGATGAAAATACATACTTTCAATAATAAGGTAGGAGCAAAGATTTAAGAAATACAAATCAAAGGAAGGAAATTCAGATGCAAAAACATTTTAAACTAACTAAAACTGAATAAACATGAGTAAAAAAACAAAGTAAGTATATATATTTAATTCCTCTTTTAGGAAGTATCACTGTAAGATAAGTGAGAGAAATGAAAAATTTAAGAGATATGTCTTTAAAGTTGACAAGTCACCTGACCTCTTCAGAAGAAAGGGACCCACTTAGAGCTTTTTTTTTTCCAACTCAGAGTAAAGACAGTTCAATGTTGAAAAATCCTTTTCTCTTAATTGAGTTCTGTGTTGTACTTATACGTTTGTAGTAATTATTTATATATATTTGACAAATCTAACTATGAAAATGATGAATAAAATACTATATATGTAATATATATTAAAGTAGTTACCTATGAAATGATTAGAGATAGTAATTTAAGAAATCTAATTTAAAAATTAAGTTCTATGTTAGTTCTAAGACTAAAATAAAAATTAAACAGCTGCCAAACCAGTTTTAATTGAATTGAAAAGGGTTTGCAAAGACATGAGCCTTTTTTTTTTCTTTTTTCTTTTTTTATTAACTTGAATATTTCTTATATACATTTGAGTGTTATTCCCTTTCCGGTTTTCGGCAAACATCCCCTCCCTCCCCTTCTTTATGGGTGTTCCCCCCCCTCCCCCATTGCCGCCCTCCCAACAGTCTAGTTCACTGGGGGTTCAGTATTAGCAGGACCCAGGCTTCCCCTTCCACTGGTGCTCTTACTAGGATATTCATTGCTACCTATGCGGTTGGAGCCCAGGGTCAGTCCATGTATAGTCTTCGGGTAATGGCTTAGTCCCTGGAAGCTCTGGTTGCTGAGCCTTTTTACATGACAGCCTCTGTCCTGAGGCAGAGTCTAGCAGTCTAGCAATCCAGAAAATATTTTACAACAGAGCCTTATTTATGAAATAAAAAAACCCATATATTTGTTGTATAACATCATCCTCCAAGTTAAAACATCCTATCCTATACAAAAGATTGTTAAGATTCAGGACATGAACAACTCAAAATTCTCAGAAACTTCACAGAACTCACCACATTCAGAAGGTATCTCCTCCCACAGAGATAAACAAACAAACCAAGCTTTCGGTGAAAAGGAGCATCTCTGGCCTGTGTTGTTGCTTATTTGCCTTTCTAAGAGTCCCAAGGATGCAGCTTGCATGAACTGTCACAAAGGTTGGGACTGGGTTTCTTGAAGACACAGCTGCCTCTGAGAGATGTTCCTGTAAGCAATCCCTCATCTACATCCCTGTAAGTAACCCTAATGAAGTTGTTCCTTCACTAGGCCGGACTTGGAATAATTGCTTTATTTGAGGTTGGTAGATGTTTGGTAGTATCCCTCCAGGAAAAGTCACATAACAATAGTACAAGTAACAGTAATTGCCTCAGTGCTATACTAATGGCATATGGAAACAAAACCAGTAACCAGAGAGAATCTAGCATGCTTCTCAGAAAGTGAAAAGTTCTCAGAATAAAATGACCAAACATGTTACATAAATAAAAATGAGTGCATGTGATAAAAAGGATATAAATAGAAATTTCTATTATCATGGCCTTTATAACCCAATAAAATTAATTAAATCATGTAAAATATTTTTAAAAAATCATATTTTGACTTAGACCAAGATAATGAGAATACTTTCTCAGGCTTTTAATAAAAGCAACTCTTATATGAATATGAAAAGGCTATCATGCATTGGCCTTTAAGTCAAGGATAAATGTCAGTTCATTAAGGACGCTCTCTTGACTAGACATGATCCTGTGCATGTACACTGTTTCACACTACAAAAGGGTGCCTTCAGAGATCACCAAGGAGACTTTTCTTATAAAATGATGAAATTCTCACAGCTAAAACCCCTGGCAGTTTTAATCTCTTTCTAATCCTCTTTTATATGACTAGTTTTGTTTATATTTGGGGATTTAGAGAACACATATATGTTACACTTCCCATTCATTAAGTCTCATATGGACAGTCATTACTATCCCACAGCTTATTCCTTGAGCTTGCAGAGCTGAGATTCCAGACCAGTGTGCTTACTACACTTCATCTATAGGAGCAAATAAACAGCATGCCTTTTCCAGCAGGAATTCTGGTTTCTAATTTCTTTTGTGTATGTTGTCCAGTTTAATATTTGTCTGACTTTTGTGATACTGTTATCTATCCAAGTCACTAGATAGCATTTCTCTGAAATGACATCTTTTCTAAGCATACCATAGAGACCAAAATATTTTTTTATCTTTATTAATGTGAGTATTTCTTATCTACATTTCAGTTGTTATTCCCTTCCTGGTTTTAGGGCCAACATCCCCTAACTCTCTCCTTTCCCCTTCTCTATGGGTGTTCCTCCCATCCTCCCCCCATTACCGCCTCTCCCCAACACTCACATTCACTGGGGGTTCAGTCTTAGCAGGACCCAGGGCTTCCCCTTCCACTGGTGCTCTTACTAGAATATTCATTGCTACCTATGAGGTCAGAGCCCAGGGTCAGTCCATGTATAGTCTTTGGGTAGTGACTTAGTCCCTGGAAGCTCTGATTGCTTGGCATTGTTGTTCATATGGGGTCTCAAGCCCCTTCAAGCTCTTCTAGTCCTTTCTCTGATTCCTTCAACGGGGGTCCCGTTATCTCAATGTGTCTGTATTTAACTGAGACACAGTCAATTTATGATGTTACTAATCTTTTTCCACATGGGTCTTTTCAGAATGTTCTGGTCAATGTTGTTCCAGCATATCTCCTTGTCACTGATTGTTGATTCATATTTTGTAAATGTAATGCATAATTTGAATTTGAAATTTTGGGTTCAATTTAAATATATGAAAGGGATAGCAATGAGAATATATATATATATATATGCATACAGAAGATTTGCAATTGCTGTTCTTTATGTGTCTAAAAAGCACACACATTGCTAATCCTAAAATGACATTCCTTGTGTCTTTATTCTACTATGACTTTGTATCATTTTGGTACTAAAACAAAGAGTATTGCAGTAATCAGAGGACACGGCGAGTATTTGCCGCATTCCAGAACTTCTAGAACTCTTTCTCTAGAATGAAAGTTAAAGAAATACTTTGTCCTTTGTATATATGCCTTTACATGTGCACAGCACCTGCACCAAGCTAAGGAATACATCTCACCTTTGAAATTGGATTTATAGGAGGTTATGAATAATCTAGTATGATATTAGGAGTTCAACTCAGAACATCCAGAAGACGAGCATAAGTCCCTAACTACTGAGTCATCTCTGCAACCAAAGGGAACAGAATTTAGAAATCTAAAAGTATTAAAGCAAAAGCATGTGTTAGTGACTCTATAAGGTGTTCATAAAATAATAAACTTTTATTTAAGTAAACAAAAATTTGACCAAATGGTTTAACACCTTGCTTTCACAGAAGAAAAGACTTAATTGTACAATAATGACAAATTATCTCAAAATTATATTGAAATATGATCCAATCTAATTAACATAATCTAAAATAATATTGAAGATGTTTCTGAGATTTATACATATTTTAACTTGTTAATATTTTTGTCTCTCTTGAAAAAATGAAAGGTAAGTGTTTTGGCTTAGCACATAGAAAGAATAACAATTATGGTAGTGATATTTTTAAGCTGTTGTTATTTATAATTTTATATTTAACTTATTCATCATTAGTTATATAATTATGTAGCATTTTGTCCATCTGTATCATTTAGTCAATACTTTCCAATATCTTAAACCTTATCTTTACATTAAATTTTTATTATTACATATTTGATTATTAGATCTTTAACTAAATCTATAGGAAAACGCCTTATCCTTGACACAATTTGTCTCTCTGTATTTTTCTTTACCAGAGCTGCTGAATGTATTTGGAGAAAAATAAACATAATGTAAATTCCAAAACCCAAGGAACAATCATTAACATTGACCCTACAGATGGTAAAGTCATTATGATTCAAATAAGGTCATTCTCTATTTCTTACCTCATTCCTATCTCTTCATCTAATAGCATAAATCTTACCTTATTACTCCTTAGGAAATGAAATAAAACCCTCAGATATAAAAAATATCAGTATTGTCCAACCACAGTCATTTGTCAAAAAATTCTACTAGGTATAAACCCATGGCATACAAGAGTCTCGTGGCCCAGGACAGAGGGAAAAGATGCTTGAATTTCAGATCTGTAGAAATGGGAACTGTACTCTCAAGGGAAACACTCTATCCCTGTCAGTGTTAGGAACTTTCAGATGCAATCATTGAGTGCGTTCAGGTCTTAAAGTAAGGGCGGTCAAGCACAGTTCCGAGCCTTCCAGGGCTTGGGGCAAACAGTCAGCTATTTTTGCTGGTGAACTGAAGTAAAACTTGGGTAAAGGGCAAAGAACATGAGATGGTTTGCTATGACAACTATGATAGATAGATCATCAAACAGATGCAAATGCTAATGGTTATCCCTGAGGTAATGTTATTAAAGATAGACTCTCTTCCCAGACTATAAAACTCTCAACAAACACAAGATCAAAAATGCAGTTTTAATATTGAAAAAGGATTAAACATAATGCACATAGCCAGAAATCCTCTAAAAAAGAAAAAAAAATGGAAGAGAAAAAGAAATCTCATCCCTTTTCATAGCCAATCACATACAACCCATTATTCATTCTTCAAAGAAGCAATAAGTAATTCTGAAGACAGGTGCTATTGGTCACACACAGTTTTTCATCCTACACACATTGCTCTTGGGGAACTCTTTTTTGTTCACAGATTGGTTTTAACCACTGGATAACTATATTTCTGATGGTCAAGTCTGTAGCTTGGTTGTAGAGGCTTGTCTTGCCTGTTGGAAGCCCTTGGTTGGATTACATAAACTCAGTTAGGTCGCGAAGGTTTCAATCACAGTACTTGGGTATAGCAAAGTGGAGAGAAAGGATCAGGAGTTTAAAGTCTTCCCTAACTCTATAATGAGTTCAAAATCAGCATGTAATAGATGAAATTCTGTCTCAAAAAAGGTTTCTTGTATCACCTTAACAGAAAGAAGATAGTTTAGAGATAAATTGTGTTACCATATATGTTAATTTTATTTTGCTGCAACTAAAATAACTTACAGAAACAACCTAACAGAAAAAAAATTGGCCCACGGTTTCAGAAAGTTTCAGTCTAATACGTAGTTCTAGGTTTACACCAGTCATTCAGTTCTGATGAGCAGGGACAAAGGCTACAATAATGTCAGATCAAGAAGCAGAGAGCAAGGGCTGAATTGGAAATAATTGTGAGACAAGTCACCAGCTACTGGCCTATTGTGCCAGCAAAGATTTACCATGTACAGCTCTCCCATCTTCCTACAATAATGACAGGAACTATTGGAAAAACTGAAAAATGAGCTTCAGGGAACATTTAATAATCAGGTGTTAAAATATGCTTGGTCTGTAAATGACGATTTAATTTCAGATAGATCATTCCTAGGATTCTGAATAAGATGTATTGGTATCTTACAAGTGAAAGGAGTTCATATATATGTGTTTAATTTTCACACGGGATTCAACGAAGAAGAAACAATTTACAAATGAAATGTTTCTTCAGTAAATAAGTTAAAGGAGTGGGACTGTGGAGGAGGGAGTACTGGAGAAGGTATTCTCTTCTTTAATTTCAGAAAGAAACCTCAAACTTCTCATTACATTTTGTATTTCAGTTGGACTTGAGGTACTCCTCCTTCTGGTACTATAAAATGATATTTTTTCAACTTTGCATGTGTCTCCATACCTCTTGGAAAATTACAGCAGTCTAAATGTGCAACAAGTTCATAATAAAGTGCAAAGCCAGGTAATCATTAGAATTGCAATAGGATAGATTTTCAAATTTATAGTCCAATGCTTTAGGGAAAAAACTTCTGTATATCACAGTGATGAATGTTTAGAGTAGATTCTTGATGAACAATGTATAAACATTTTTCTTAGTGATACCTTAGTTTAACAAATAGTTTTTTATTGTTTGCCTTTCCAAATGATTCATTAAGTAATATTTTGTAGTTGCAAATTTCTACACAGTCCAACCTTTAAAAGGATTTTAACTATAAAGCCTGAAAACTTAAAGCAATGGGTGGCTTTGTTGTTTTTTTTGAAATGCCTGATAAGTTTTGCTTGATTTCTCAATAAATACATGACAACACTCTTGGGTAACTTAAGCCCTTTTGTAATCATTTCATCATGTCAAATAATGTTTTTCATGTACAAAATACAAAGATATTTAGACTCACTATCTACTTAAAGTTTTATTTAGAGACACCTTTGCACATTTAATAATGTCCAAGACTCCTAAATAAGTCAGGTATAATTCTTACAAACTGAGGGAGGGAGAGATGGCTCAGAAGTTTACTGGCTGTTTTTCCAGTCACAAGTTCAATTCCCTCAAATCATATCCTGTCTCAGAACCATCTACAATAGGATACTATGATCTCTTCTAGCGTGCAGATGTACATGAAGACAGAGATGTTATAAACTAACAATGATAATGATAATAATGCATAAATAAATTTTTAAACATGAATAATCCCATAAACACCTCCTATCCTCATACAGATCACCACCCCTTCCTCATACATGCTACCACCCAATCTTCCTCACCACCCAGCCGCCTCATACAGACTACCTCTCCAGTTTGTCCTACAGACCACCACCTCCCACAAAGCACAAGCCTCTCTAATGATCTTCTAAACTTGGGGTCTATATTTCATGCAGTAATTGACAGAAGCAATTTTTAAAATACTGGGGGAAAGTGGACTTTTTCCACATGCACATCAGCCAAAAGTTAATTCAAAATCAAATGTGAAGTGAATCTGGTGTTTCTGGACAATATGCCCCATGTTGCAGCACACAGAAATGCTGCAACATTGATTCTGAACCCAGCATGCACAGTCTATGTTGCACAAGCCAGGAAACTGTGCCCTGCCAGTAGATGACTGTTGAAACACCTGGGCTCAGCTCTGCATATTGAGTTCTCTGCTTTTAGAGAAGCACAATTGTTCACAGCAAACAAACTCTATGAAATGTTTTTTTTAATATTCATTATTCAGTGTAAATATCAAACTAGTGTATTTCTGAATTGTATTGGGTTGGAATGTTTGATTTAAAAAATTTATTTTTTACCCACTAACTTGAGCTTTACAAAAGCAAAATGATTTGAGAATATTATAGAATTTTCAAAAATTTCTGACAGTTACCTAAACAGATTTCTACCACTTGTGCGATGCATTTATATATTAGCATTGAGGATTATAAGTTCAAAACATTGATCAAATTTGAAAAATGTTGAAGGTAGTCAGCACTCTGCAGCGTCAAATGTACAGCCCAGATTTAATTATTTATGCAAAACTATAAAACCACATGAATTTTAGTGTGCAAATTATTTTTATCATTTATACATTGATCATGTATATTGTTTAAATATCAAATAATTATTAAATACATTTCTTTATACTTCATTCTAAATAAAATTTAATTTATATATTTATCTTATACATCTAAAAATCAGGAGTTGAATAACCATTTCATGCATAAAATGGAGTCAGTTGAACTCAAAATTACAGAATGAGAAGGCCCAATCATGTGGACCAATTTTAAGATTAAAGAGCAGAGTTCACTAAAGAATATCTAGTGTGACACTGAGATGAGGGGAGTCAGATGTCCCTAAACACTAGCCCACCAGGAAACAACTCTGTGAAGAAAGTTTATATATAAAGTTTATATGTATATGTTCCCTCTTTGTCCAATTTTATTCTGTTCAGGCTTCAGACAGCATATGGTGCTGCGTAGTTCAGAACATCTTCACACCTCAATTTGCTGTGTGTGTGTGTGTGTGTGTGTGTGTGTGTGTGTGTGTGTATTTTCTCAGGTCTTGAACCCAGTGTTTTAAAGTTTAAGCAAGATCTCAAACCCTGACTCACACTCATACGCTTACAGACACAGTTTAAGATTACTGACTGCTCAACAGAGCTCCACCTGTTTTTCTGAAACTCTATTGAAGTCTTCCTAACAACTGCAATTGATATAGAGCATGTAGAGTGTGGAGCAGTGATGATCAATGTTGATGTAACCAGGGAGATTTTAATCAGTCCTACCAGGACATTCAAATCAGGTCTTCAGTTGAAAGGGATTGTTACAGGTCATAAGACATACAACATGAGTGGAAAGCACAAGTAGACTATGCTAGAATGCCTTAAGAATGGGCCTCTAAATTATCCTGCATGGATATATGGAGCAAACACAGATGCTGATAACCTATGTGTGTTGTTTAAGACTATTCTATCTCCAACACGGTTCACAGAAATGCTGATGGTCTGACCATTGTGTTCAAGGCCTGATGACTTATTAAGAGAAAGGCGGTAATGGGGGGGGAGGATGGGGTGGGGAACACCCTTAGAGAAGGGAAGGGGGAGGGGTTAGGGGGATGTTGGCCTGGAAACCGGGAAGGGGAATGATAATTGAAATGTAAATAAGAAATACTCAAGTTAATAAAGATGAAAAAAAAAGAGAGAAGCTATTAAGTCCCCAAGTTTTGTTTGACAACAATCTAAACTGCCATTGCTAAACAGTACCTACAAATTCCATTAAATATTTGTTTTTATTATAGCACGTACCCCTTCTTTTTAAAAATTTTATAATCTTGCTATTTCTTTTCATCTAAAACAATAGCAACAACAAAATCTGTAAACTGTAAACTACTTTTCTGTCTTTTTAATGGCAGTTGAACTTAAAAAAATCAATGTATCTGCATGTAGTTCATCAACTACATAGAAATAGAGGACAAACTGTTTAAATAAATATTAAACTTTCAATCTCAAATAATCTTCTAAGAGTGAATGCATGCATCTCTATAAAAATTAAACAATCTTAAGCAGAAATTTCAAATGAAAAATAACGATAAAAAACTTGGAGATAAAAGAGGTCATTTATCTACAGGGAAATATAAGATGAAAAAAAGACATATATGAAACCATATTGCATATTAAAAATGTAATTAAAGTTCTAAAATGGCATTAAAATGTGCCAACTAAACAAAACATGATACTGGTTAGATATGAACAACTTTTAATGAACTTGTTCATTAAAGACATCAAGCTATTATTCCTATGTCCTGGGGATATTTTATTTGCAAATTAGAGATACCCCATTAAAGAATAAAATAGAATGCGTTAGTTGACACAGAAATTTGTATGCCTTAGAATACAAAATATAATAAATACATAGAAAGACAGATCCTATGAGATGACACTAATGACTCAATTATTTAATGTCTATCTTAGTGCAGAACATTTCAAAATACAGTTACATTTTCAGATTACTTTTCTTTGTTCAGCCACTGGGCTTTCACAGTTTAGAGTAAAAGCCATCAAATGGTCATAAGTCTAAAACAATTTTCCAAGATAGTGCCTAAAACACCTTTAAGACACTGGCCATGGGGAAGCTGGTTTTCTTGGTCTATGTAAAAATAGATGCCTTTCTATGAAATGTATTTCTGAAATAACCAAAATAAGCATCTATAGAAGTTTCCTTACCAATTATGTCTTACAATGAACAACTTATTTGTCCATTTGCCCATTTGAGACAGAAGTCTGACTCAAAAGAGTCAGGAGATAAGAAGGACTTAAGGAGATGAGAGAGTTTACAATCCCATAGGAAGAACAACAGTATCAACCAACCAGATCATTCCAGAGTTCCCAGGGACTAAACCACCAACTAAAGAGTCAACATGGAGGGACCCATGGCTCCAGCTCCATATGTAGCAGAGAATTGCCTTATCTGCCATCAATGGGAGGGAAACCCTGTTGTCCTGTGGAAGCTTGATGCCCCAAGGTAGGGCAATGCTAGGGTGGTGGAAGATGAATGTGTGGGTCTAAGGGAACACCCTCTTAGAAGCAGTGGGTGGGAGATTAGGTAGGAGGTTTTCAGAGGGGAAAATGAAGGAGAGGATAACATTTAAAATGTAAATAAATAAAATAACCAATATAAAAGAAAAAAGAAAAAACCTAAGGAGCTAATCGCCCATAAAAAATTAAAAAGTAAATAAGTATGTGTTAGATTCTGCATAAATATCCACATTCCTGTAACCCCCATTATTCCCAAGTATTTACTTGCAACAATGTCTTTCTAGTTTATACACCAAAATTTTTGAAAATTATCCACATCAGCTAATATTTTGTAATTTATTGACTTCCATATTTAACATTAATTTTTCATTTAAAATACCATTCTCACTTTTAAAAATTTATTTTATTATTTGTCTGTGCATTTTTTGTCTCGGTGTGTATGCAATTTGTGTACGAGGCTGGCTGAAAAGAACAGAAGAGTGTGAACTCCAATGGAAGTAGAACTATATTTGATTGTGAGCTGTCTCCCATGTTAGAAAAATCTCACTTCGTCCTGAAGACAATCACTCTTAACCACTGAGCCCTTTTTCCAGACCCACACTTCGATTTTTTTTTCCATAATCACTATAGGCGCACAATGGATTTGTGATGTGTTGTTTCACAAGAGAAAGTAAGTCTAGTAACCTGTGATGTCAACCGTGGAGATGTGTCTTGTCTAATGAATGAATAAGAAAGGGACAGGAAAGCCTTCAGAGTAAGAGAGACCTGTACTCAAATCCTTAGGCATAAGCAATGAATTTCACCTGATAAGAATCAGATCAATATAAACTATGATGTATCCATAAATAGAATCATATCACTTCCTACGACTATTTCCAAAGAAACTTTGTTTCTTGTATTTAACAAAAAGAAATGTATATATATATATATATAATGCATAACATATTATTTTATAATATATAATATAAATAGTATTTAAATTATACATATTTATTATTATATATTATATATAAATATATATTATTTAAATTTAAATTTAAATAGTATATAAATTATATATAAACTATATAGTTATACTTATTTATATGAACTATATTTTTTCTCTTTTAGTATCTCTCAAGTTTCAATTACTTTAAAATTCTCAGGAATTTCACGAAACTTTTCAAAAAATAGCCAGTGGTGATCTAAGCATTGTTTTATGAAGATTCTTAAGGAGTCCTCTATATGAAATACATATGTACAAAACCAATGATATTAAATATGAAGACTTTCATTTAGCTGTCCTTACACCCACATGGACATATAAATTAGAAAAATGGCAATAAAAGGCTCTTCAAACTTGGCTGATTGGTCCCTTGTATTTCAGGAATACTTTCAACTATAAAATTATTTGAATCCTTTGAATACTTTGTGCCACTAACTCCTATTGGGTAAAATGGGGTAGCACCTAGGAATTTCAGTAACCTTAAAATGTCACCATGTGACGCTGATTGTTACTCAGATGTGCTAATGAATTGCCTTTGTATCATGCAGTGCATGAAATGCTAGCTTTTCAACTTTCCTATTTTATTCTTGGCACCATTTTGTGTTAAGAGGATCACCACCATTAGAGCTATTATTATGTAATTATAATCACCTTTTTTTTACCAATCATGCTTGACAACAAAATCAAGGCATATTGAATACTTCTGAAAACACAAAAAATGAAACTTAAGGCTTAGTACTAGCATCTATCATTCTTAGTGACCTTAGAAAATAATATTTTGAAGTCATGTTTGGAGCTCCATGCCTTTAAACTTAGTACTCAGGAGGTTACAACAGAAAGAGTACCTGATTTCAAAAATAGCTGAGTTAATGAGAAGAGCTCAGGCAATATTTATGGAATATAAAAGAATTTGCCTCTACTCCATAATGGAGAAGAAATATAAGGCTTTTCTATATTTAATATATTTTACATAATGTAAACCTGTTATTTAACTTTCTAAATAAGTCAACTTTAAGGTATAGGACGTAATTTTCTTTTTTCCTTTTTAAATTTATTTATTCATTTTTACACTTCAGATTTTGTTCCCCTCCCAGTCCACCTCCACCCCACCTGAGTGTTCCACATCCCATACCTCCTCCCCTAGCCCCTCAGCTCTCCCCACTTTCTCCACAAGGATGTCCTCATCACACCCACCCCATCAGACTCAATTTCCTAGGGCCTCCAGTCTCTTGAAGTTGGAGTGCCTCTTCTCTGATGGAACCCACACCCAGGAGTCCTCTGCTGTATACGTGTTGGAGGCTTCATCTCAGCTGGTGTATGCTCCTGGTTGGTGATCCAGTGTCTAAGAGATCTCAGGGGTCCAAGTTAATTGAGACTGCTGGTCCTCCTAAAGGGTTTTCCTCCTCCTTAACTTCCTCCAGCTTTTCCCTAATTCAACCACAGGGGTCAGCAGCTTCTGTTAATTGCTTGGGTGAACATATTTGCATCTGATTCTTTCAGCTGCTTGTTGGGTCTTTTGGAAAGTAGTCATGATAGGTCTCTTTTTGTTAGTGCCCCATAGCCTCAGTAATGGTGTCAGGTCTTGGGGCCTCCCCTTTGGGACTGTTGCTGGACCTTCTTTTCCTCGGTCTCTTCTTTGTCTCCATCTCTACATGTCTTTCAGATAGGAAGAATTAGGGTCAGAGCTTTGACTGTGGAATAGCAATCCCATCCCTCACTTGATATCCTGTCTTTCTGTTGGAGGTGGATTCAATAAGTTCCCTCTCCCCATTCTAGGGTCTATCATCTAGGTTCCCCCTTTGAGTCCTGAGAGTCTCTTACTTCCCAGGTTTCTGGTACATTCAAGAGGGTCTTCCTAACCTCCCTTCTCCTGAGGTCACCATTTCCATTCTTTCCGCTGGCCCTCAGGGCTTCAGTCCTTTTTTGTCACCCAATACCAGATCATGTTTCTCTCTCCCCCTACCCTATCCATTTTCACACCCCTGTCCCTCCCTCCCCACACCTTGTGGTAGCTTTTTCTCCCTCCCAATTGGAACTGAGTATCCTCACTTGGACTCTTCAGCTTGTTGACCTTTTTGAGTTCTTTGGATTGTGTCTTGGGTATTCTGTTCTTTTTTTTTTCTTTTTTAATTTTTTTTGGCTAATATCCACTTATTAGTGAGAACATACCATGCATGTCCTTTTAGGTCTGAGTTACCTCCCTCAGGATCACAATTTCTAGTTCCATTTGCCTGCAAAACTCAGGAATTTCTTGTTCTTTTTTTTTTTTTATATTTTTATTTATTTATTTTTTTTATTAACTTGGAGTATTTCTTATGTACATTTGGCAAACATCCCTTCCCTCCCCCCCTTCCTTATATGGGTGTTCCCTCCCCACCCTCCCCCCCCATTTCCCTCCCCCGACAGTCTAGTTCACTGGGGGTTCAGTCTTCTTGGGACCCAGGGCTTCTCCTTCCACTGGTGCTCTTACTAGGATATTCATTTACCTATGAGGTCAGAGTCAGGTCAGTCCATGTATAGTCTTTAGGTAGTGGCTTAGTCCCTGGAAGCTCTGGTTGCTTGGCATTGTTACATATGGAGTCTCAAGCCTTCAAAGCTCTTCAGTTCATTCTCTGATTCCTTCAGCGGGGGTCCCGTTCTCAGTTCAGTGGTTTGCTGCTGGCATTCGCCTCTGTATTTGCTGTATTCTGGCTGTGTCTCTCAGGTTGATCTACATCGGCTCCTGTCGGTCTGCACTTCTTTGCTTCATCCATCTTGTCTAATTGGGTGGCTCTATATGTATGGGCCACATGTGGGGCAGGCTCTGAATGGGTGTTCCTTCAGTCTCTGTTTTAATCTTTGCCTCTCTCTTCCCTGCCAAGGGTATTCTTGTTCCCCTTTTAAAGAAGGAGTGAAGCATTCACATTTTGATCATCCGTCTTGAGTTTCATTTGTTCTAGGCATCTAGGGTAATTCAAGCATTTGGGCTAATAGCCACTTATCAGTGAGTGCATACCATGTATGTCTTTCTGTGATTGGGTTAGCTCACTCAGGATGATATTTTCCAGTTCAACCATTTGCCCTACAATTTCATAAAATCGTTGTTTTTGATAGCTGAGTAATATTCCATTGTGTAGATGTACCACATTTTCTGTATCCATTCCTCTGTTGAAGGGCATCTGGGTTCTTTTCCAGCTTCTGGCTATTATAAATAAGGCTGCGATGAACATAGTGGAGCACGTGTCTTTTTATATGTTGGGGCATCTTTTGGGTATATGCCCAAGAGAGGTATAGCTGGATCCTCAGGCAGTTCAATGTCAATTTTCTGAGAACCTCAGACTGATTTCCAGAATGGTTGTACCAGTCTGCAATCCACCAACAATGGAGGAGTGTTCTCTTTCTCCACATCCTCGCCAGCATTTGCTGTCACCTGAGTTTTGATCTTAGCCATTCTCACTGGTGTGAGGTGAAATCTCAGGGTTGTTTTGATTTGCATTTCCTGATACTAAAAGATGTTGAACATTTCTTTGGGTGTTTCTCAGCCATTTGGCATTCCTCAGCTGTGAATTCTTTGTTTAGCTCTGAACCCCATTTTTTTAATAGGGTTATTTGTCTCCCTCTTGGTCTAACTTTTGAGTTCTTTGTATATTTTGGATATAAGGCCTCTATCTCTGTTGTAGGATTGGTAAAAGATCTTTTCCCAATCTGTTGGTTGCCGTTTGTCCTGACCACAGTGTCCTTTGCCTTACAGAAGCTTTGCAGTTTTTTGAGATCCCATTTGTCGATTCTTGATCTTAGAGCATAAGCCATTGGTGTTTTGTTCAGGAAATTTTTTTCCAGTGCCATGTGTTCCAGATGCTTCCTAGTTTTTCTTCTATTAGTTTGAGTGTGTCTGGTTTGATGTGGGGTCCTTGATCCACTTGGACTTAAGCTTTGTACAGGGTGATAAGCATGGATCGATCTGCATTCTTCTACATGTTGACCTCCAGTTGAACCAGCACCATTTGCTGAAAATGCTATCTTTTTCCATTGGATGGTTTGGCTCCTTTGTCAAAAATCAAGTGACCATAGGTGTGTGGGTTCATTTCTGGGTCTTCAATTCTATTCCATTGGTCTATCTGTCTGTCTCTGTACCAATACCATGCAGTTTTTATCACTATTGCTCTGTAATACTGCTTGAGTTCAGGGATAGTGATTCCCCTAAGAAGTCCTTTTATTGTTGAGGATAGTTTTAGCTATCCTGGGTTTTCATTATTCAGATGAATTTGCAAATTGTTCTGTCTAACTCTTTGAAGAATTGGATTGGTATTTTGATGGGGATTGCATTGAATCTGTAGATCGCTTTTGGCAGAATGACCATTTTTACTATATTAATCCTGCCAATCCATGAGCATGGGAGATCTTTCCATCTTCTGAGGTCTTCTTCAATTTCTTTCTTCAGTGTCTTGAAGTTCTTGTTGTACAAATCTTTTACTTGCTTGGTTAAAGTCACACGAGGTACTTTATATTATTTGGGTCTATTATGAAGGGTGTCATTTCCCTAATTTCTTTCTAAAGCTTGTTTCTCTTTTGTGTGAGGGAAGGCTACTGATTTATTTGAGTTAATTTTATACCCAGCCACTTTGCTGAAGTTGTTTATCAGCTTTAGTAGTTCTCTGGTGGAACTTTTGGGATCCTTAAATATACTATCATATCATCTGCAAATAGTGATATTTTGACTTCTTCTTTTCTGATCTGTATCCCCTTGACCTCCTTTTGTTGTCTGATTGCTCTGGCTAGAACTTCAAGTACTATATTGAATAAGTAGGGGGAGAGTGGGCAGCCTTGTCTAGTCCCTGATTTTAGTGGGATTGCTTCAAGTTTCTCTCCATTTAGTTTAATGTTAGCCACTGGTTTGCTGTATATGGCTTTTACTATGTTTAGGTATGGGCCTTGAATTCCTATTCTTTCAGGACTTTTTATCATGAAGGGTGTTGAATTTTGTCAAATGCTTTCTCAGCATCTAATGAAATGATCATGTGGTTTTGTTCTTTCAGTTTGTTTATATAATGGATCCGTTGATGGTTTTCCGTATATTAAACCATCCCTGCATGCCTGGGATGAAACCTACTTGATCATGGTGGATGATTGTTTTGATGTGCTCTTGGATTCGGTTTGCCAGAATTTTGTTGAGTATTTTTGCGTCGATGTTCATAAGGGAAATTGGTCTGAAGTTCTCTTTCTTTTTTGGGTCTTTGTGTGGTTTAGGTATAAGAGTAATTGTGGCTTCATAGAAGGAGTTCGGTAGTGCTCCATCTGTTTCAATTTTGTGGAATAGTTTGGATAATATTGGTATGAGGTCTTCTATGAAGGTCTGATAGAATTCTGCACTAAACCCGTCTGGACCTGGGCTCTTTTTGGTTGGGAGACCTTTAATGACTTCTTCTATTTCCTTAGGAGTTATGGGGTTGTTTAACTGGTTTATCTGTTCTGATTTAACTTGGTACCTGGTATCTGTCTAGGAAATTGTCCATTTCCTGCAGATTTTCAAGTTTTGTTGAATATAGGCTTTTATAGTAAGATCTGATGATTTTTTGAATTTCCTCTGAATCTGTAGTTATGTCTCCTTTTCATTTCTGATTTTGTTAATTTGGACACACTCTCTGTGTCCTCTCGTTAATCTGGCTAGGGGTTTATCTATCTTGTTGATTTTCTCAAAGAACCAACTTTTGGTTCTGTTGATTCTTTCTATGGTCCTTTTTGTTTCTACTTGGTTGATTTCAGCTCTGAGTTTGATTATTTCCTGCCTTCTACTCCTCCTGGGTGTATTTGCTTCTTTTTGTTCTAGAGCTTTTAGGTGTGCTGTCAAGCTGCTGACATATGCTCTTTCCTGTTTCTTTCTGCAGGCACTCAGCGCTATGAGTTTTCCTCTTAGCACAGCTTTCATTGTGTCCCATAAGTTTGGGTATGTTGTACCTTCATTTTCATTAAATTCTAAAAGTTTTTAATTTCTTTCTTTATTTCTTCCTTGACCAGGTTATCATTGAGTAGAGCATTGTTCAATTTCCACGTATATGTGGGCATTCTTCCCTTATTGTTATTGAAGACCAGCTTTTGGCCGTGGTGGTCCGATAGCACGCATGGGATTATTTCTATCTTTCTGTACCTGTTGAGGCCCGTTTTTTGACCAATTATATGGTCAATTTTGGAGAAAGTACCATGAGGAGCTGAGAAGAAGGTATATCCTTTTGCTTTAGGGTAGAACGTTCTATAAATATCCGTTAAGTCCATTTGGCTCATGACTTCTCTTAGTCTGTCTCGTCTCTGTTTAATTTCTGTTTCCATGATCTGTCCATTGATGAGAGTGGGGTGTTGAAATCTCTACTATTATTGTGTGAGGTGCAATGTGTGTTTTGAGCTTTAGTAAGGTTTCTTTTCGTATGTAGGTGCCCTTGTATTTGGGGCATAGATATTTAGGATTGAGAGTTCATCTTGGTGGATTTTTCCTTTGATGAATATAAAAGTGTCCTTCCTTATCTTTTTGATGACTTTTAGTTGAAAATTGATTTTATTTGATATTAGAATGGCTACTCAACTTGCTTCTTCGACCATTTGCCTGGAAAGTTGTTTTCCAGCCTTTCACTCTGAGGTAGTGTCTGTCTTTGTCTCTGAGGTGTGTTTTCCTGTAGGCAGCAGAATGCAGGGTCCTCGTTAACGTATCAGTTTGTTAATCTATGTCTTTTTATTGGGGAGTTGAGGCCATTGATGTTGAGAGATATTAAGGAATAGTGATTATTGCTTCCTGTTATATTCATATTTGGATGTGAGGTTATGTTTGTGTGCTTTTCTTCTCTTTGTTTTGTTGCCAAAGACGATTAGTTTTCTTGCCTCTTCTTGGGTATAGCTTGCCTCCTTATGTTGGGCTTTACCATTTATTATCCTTTGTAGTGCTGGATTTGTAGAAAGATATTGTGTAAATTTGGTTTTGTCATGGAATATCTTGGTTTCTCCATCTATATTAATTGAGAGTTTTGCAGGATACAGTAGCCTGGGCTGGCATTTGTGTTCTCTTAGGGTCTGTATGACATCAGTCCAGGATCTTCTAGCCTTCATAGTTTCTGGCGAAAAGTCTGGTGTGATTCTGATAGGTCTGCCTTTATATGTTACTTGACCTTTTTCCCTTACTGCTTTTAATATTCTTTCTTTATTTTGTGCTTTTGGTGTTTTGACTATTATGTGTTGGGAGGAGTTTTTTTTCTGGTCCTATCTGGACTTCTGTAGGCTTCTTGTATGCTTATGGGTATCTCTTTCTTTAGGTTAGGGAAGTTTTCTTCTATGATTTTGTTGAAGATATTTACTGGTCCTTTGTGCTGGGACTCTTCACTCTCTTCTATACCTATTATCCTTAGGTTTGATCTTCTCATTGAGTCCTGGATTTCCTGTATGTTTTGGACCAGTAGCTTTTTCTGCTTTACATTATCTTTGACAGTTGAGTCAATGATTTCTATGGAATCTTCTGCTCCTGAGATTCTCTCTTCCATCTTGTATTCTGTTGGTGAAGCTTGTATCTACAGCTCCTTGTCTCTTCTTTTGGTTTCTATATCAGGGTTGTTTCCATGTGTTCTTTCTTGATTGCTTCTATTTCCATTTTTAATTCCTTCAACTGTTTGATTGTGTTTTCCTGGAATTCTTTCAGGGATTTTTGTCTCCTCTATAGGCTTCTACTTGTTTATTTATGTTTTCCTGGAATTCTTTTCAGGCATTTTTGCGATTTCTCTGTAGGCTTTTTGTTTATTAATGTTTTTCCTGTGTTTCTCTAAGGGGGAGTTCTTCATGTCTTTCTTGAAGTCCTCCAGCATCATGATCAAAATGATTTTGAATCTAGATCTTGCTTTTCTGGTGTGTTTGGATATTCCATGTTTGTTTTGATGGGAGAATTGGGCTCGATGGTGCCATGTAGTCTTGGTTTCTGTTGCTTGGGTTCCTCACTTGCCTCTTGCCATCAAATTATCTCTGGTGTTACTTTGTTCTGCTGCTTTCTGACAGTGGCTAAGACTGTCCTATAGGCCTGTGTGTCAGGAGTGCTGTAGACCTGTTTCCTGTTTTCTTTTCAGTCAGTTATAGGGACAGAGTGTTTTCTGCTTCGGTGTAGTTTTTCCTTTCTGGTCTTCAGCTGTTCCTGTGGACCTGTGCCTTGAGTTCACCAGGCAGGTCACTTGCAGCAGAAAAGTTGGTCTTACCTGTGGTCCCAGGCTCAAGTGCCTGGGGTTGCCCCCAGGCTCTCTGCAGTGCAGCAACCAGGAAGATCTGCGCCTCTGTCCCGGGGCACTCAGTGCACCAGGGTTCCAGATGGCCTTGGTGTTTTCCTCTGGAATCAAGATGTGCGTGTGCAGTCTCTTCTGGTTTCCCAGGCGTGTCTGCCCTCTCTGAAGGTTTAGCTCTCCTCCACGGGATTTGGGTGCAGAGAACTGTTTATCCTGGTCTGTTCCTCAGTTCAGTGTGTCTCAGACCAGGGGTCCTGCTCTGTACCCTTCCTGTGTCCAGGGCCTTGTCAGTTTTCCTCTTGGGCCAGGGATGCCATCTGAATCAGTAATGTGTGAAAGGGCAGTCTCTTCCAGTTTGTATCCACCCTCTCTGAAAGGATTTAACTCTCCCTCCACAGTTTAGGTGCAGAAAGAAACTATTTATCCGGTCTATTTCCTTCAGGTTCGGCGGTGTCTCGGGCAGCTCACCGCTCAGGCCCCTCCCAGGAACCCAGAGGCCTTCTTTTGGGCTCTCTTGGATGAGGGATGTGCGACAGGAGTCTGGGCAGTGAGTAGTCCTCTTCCGCTCTACAGCCTCAGGAATTTGTCTGACCAGGTGGTCTATACAGGAGTCTAGGAGCAGAGCTTCTTTTGATTTTAATGAAAAATACTTTCATACAGTATATTTGATCATATTTTCCCCTCTCCCAATGCCTCTAAGTCTTCCCTTCTCCTGTAAATCTAAAAACATGAATCAGGATAGTTGTTTGTGTCCTTATTCAACTTTACTGGGGAGAAACACTTATTCTTTGGCCATCAATGAAAACGGCCTCAGACGGTCTACGTGTCAATGCTGCATATATACTCAAGATTTCCTTGATATATAAAATACTAACAAAATAAATGATGTGTGGTACATGATCTAATCATGTGTGAATAAATCATTGTGTTGATAAGTAAACTGTCTGAAAATTGTTTGCATCTGGTGCAGAAATAGATGAAGAACATGGCCTGTGGCGGAAGAATCATGACTGGTGTAACATTCAGGCAAGAAAGGTTGTTGAATAAGGTTCTGAATTTAATCAGAAAACAAGTACTAACTAGAATCAGAATCATCTCTTATCAGGAACGTGGGATATTCAGAAACATAGTGCACATGTGCTGATGCAGATGAAAATAACGTTTTCTATCAAGGAAGCATAATGTTTCTAGATGATACTTGAAGATAAACATTTATACTCATAATTTCACAATTTACCCCACTCTCTAAATAAGCTGTAGATAGATTAAACTAGCTAAAATAAGGTAAATGAATTGAAAAGCATGAACAATTTAGTCAAGTTCTTACAAAAGAATCTATCTTAGCTAAAGCTATAAATCAGAAGATACAATATTTGATTAATTTTTTGTCCCAGGTATCTGTCTGGGTAAGAAAACTTCAAATAAAAAACCCTCCATTATGTTGTACTGTAGTAATCACAGTCTGTAGGAGCATTTTCTTAAGTGAGTTGATGTGGGAGGCTGACCAAATCTGGGTGCCACTTTGAGGCGGGTGGTACAACATGAAAAGTGCTGGGCAAATCATGAAGAACAGTGAGAACACCGTAATGGAAAGGCCTTTGTTTAGGATTGGTAATTTGGGAATTGGTGTTTTGTGAAGTATGGTGCTATGTGAAATGAAACTTCGTGGTGGTGGCTTTGCTACTTTATAATTTAAAAAATATATTAATTTTGTATACGAGTAGTCTGTTTTCTGGGTTAGCTAGTACACTAATCAAGAGATATAAGGATCAGATATTAGTAGTCAGTTTAACACCATGTCTATTGGTAGGTCTGTATTAGTTTTCCTAAGACTTATGACTTATATAATATAAGTTCTTATTGTTGAAACAATACAAGATGAGGTTTCAGCCACAGGAGACGTAAGTCTCGTGGGAAGTGATTTGGTTGCCCCATGACATTCATGCCACTGATGCAGTGGTCTTGATTGTTGTAGTGACACAGCCATCTAAAATTTACCCAGAAAATAGAGATCTTAAAGGCAACCAGCCCTAAGTGACTCTCTCTCTCTCTCTCTCTCTCTCTCTCTTTAGAAAACGGCCATTACTTCCCAACATATTGATTCTTAGGTGGGCAGAAGGTCTTGAAACCATAGGTGAACCTTCAAGGTGTTTTCTGGCTTGGCGGTTGTCTGGTCATGGTTGGGGCATGCATGGAAACTCAGACCAGAAACCTCTAACATGAAAAAGGAGAGTAGAGACAAAGAAACCCACTCCTAGTTAAGGCTACTGGCAATTGATAGGTCCTAAGAGGGACAGGGAGGAGAGGAGGAGGATGGGGAGGGGAGAGGAAGTCAATTTGCCTTTGAAATTTTTGCATGGGTTGAAATTGCCACTCCAGGTCATCTATGGATAGCACAGGCTGTTTGATGGACTAATGAAAACACACTCCCAGTTGGGTGGATATAAAATGAAGGCTGGATGTGGATGATGCACGTGAAACGGGATCAGGATTGTGCGATGTCAAGGGACCAATAGAAATGGAAAAAAATCTTGTTTTCTTATACATAATTTGTAAAAATCACTTTACAAAAATAGTTTGATCTCATTTTAAGGTAAAGTTGGCCGGACGAGTATTCATGGAAAAAAAATAGTGTAATGTCTTCCCCATTGGAGGTGTGAAGGTTTGAGGCTGGTGCTGTCCCAAGCTCACCTACTTGGGAGAACTGAGCTTGCCCAGGCATGTGGATCGATTCCCTGAGTTTGTGTTTCAGTGGTTTATGGAGTCTCAGTCCTTACTCACTTCTGTAGAGAGAGCTGGACAGTGGATAGTCTCTGCCCCGGCATTGAATGCCCATTTTGTCTTAATGAAATCGGCTGGGTACTCTTTCCATTCCGTTTCTTGATTTGCGCACCTAGCCACCACCTTTAATTGTAATTTAGTTATCAGTTACTATACATTTCTTCTAAATTTTGGTTTTTAGAGGACTCTTGAAGGTTTTTGAATCTAATAGACTTTTTGCGTCAACTTCTGGAACTATCTAACGATATCTGTTCTTTATTTTCCTGCGGTCATAAACTGCTTATCAGTTATTACGTCGTCAGACATAATACGGCTCGTGCGTTTGGTTGTATTTTTGCTGTCTCTTCATTTAGAATTTGTACAGACAATTTCTACTTTGTGCGAAACTCATAATTTTCTCCTATTGGTGATTAGGTACGTTTTAAGTTTAGATTTCGTATGGAATTCTGTGAAGTCTGTGTCTTCATTGACAACGGTTCAGGCTGGCTCTGAGAGTCCTGGAACAAAAACTCTGGTAGACGACGAGAATCTGTAGAAGATTGCGTTGAAAAGCTCTTCGCACCGGCTCGCCTCTGACTTGTCTCTCACGGACATTGCTTCTTTAAATTGCTGCTCGAAGTTAGAACTTCTGGTCACGGCTGAGAAAAGGCAGCCATTTTGCCTTATTATATCTGAAGCTGTGGCTGGTGATTCATCTGAGCGAGAATCTCTAGCTATAAATATTCGCCTACTGAACCGTGAGGTGGGGATTTGTCTAAGTGAATTGTGTACACAGATCTTATGACTTTCTGCTGGTGAGCGAAACGAACACAGAACAAACAAACAAAACTCAAATATATGTCACACTGAAGCATGGCTCCTGCCTCTCCAGCATTCTTGCCTGGAATTCCTGAACCCTCAGAACAATTGGCCCATGTTTGTTTCATTATTAGATTCCTTGCAATACAAAATCTGAAGCCTATGGGAGCTGTGGTAACTAGTCTGGATGTCTGTGCCCCCTTAAATCTATTACCCATCTTGATTATCTTCTGAGACTTCTCAAAACAACAATTTACTACCTACTGTGACAGGCTTCCCACATTCTTCCCCTCCAAGAAGCCAGAGAAAAAGCTTATCTCAGAATTATACAACAGGTAGGTTTTCTTTTTTTCTTTCTTCCCGGGCTGGGATCGGGCAGGGCTTTTGGCTTGTGGTAGGTGCTGCCACTGAGCTAAATCTGGCCCACACAGCAATTGAAGTTTTGAGGCATGAATTTGTTTATTTTGGCGTTGGTCTTTGGTCTTTCTGCGGTGTTCAAAATGGTCATAGTTAGAGTCCTTCTAGCCTGAGGAATAAGGATTGTGTTTTCACTGCTGGAGTCAAAGTCAGCTAGTCAGGGACTGTGGACACAGTTTGGGTCTTAAGTAGTTCTGGTCTCACGTTAAGGAGGCAATGGACACTTCATTAGTTTGGATTCTTAATCAGTTCACCATAAATTCATTCTTTAGGCGATGTTTTGGTTCTTACCACACCATTATTAATATATAATCACAAATGTTTTTTTTTTTGACAAGTAGTTATACTCCTGAGAACTCGTAGAGGGATGACTTACAAAATTACCATCTCAGGTGATATGGCTGTGTAAATAACTTCTGGTGTTCGGTGGTGTGTGTGGTGCTCATTGCGTCCCGCGTTTTAAGCATTGGTTTTCTTTGGGCTGTATATTGATTTCAGCCGACGCAACGTCCCACCAAACCTCCTGTATAACCAATAAATGAAGCAAGCTAGAAGGAAGTCATTTGCTCCTCCTTAGAAGTAGATCTACTCCATCATTGGGCAGAAGGTGGCGAACAAGAAATTTATACTACCCTCTGCCCATAAAAATTCTTTTTTTTGGTTTTTAAAAAATTTGTTATATGTTCTTCTTATGTTTCCAATTTATTATCTTCCCAGTTTCTGTCACATAATCTGTTCTGCCCCTGCCCATGGTGTGCCCTTTGTATCTGTTGCCTCCCCATATTCTCCTACGCAGGGGTCCCTTTAACAAGACCAAGAGCTTTCCCTTCCACCTAGTGTCCCATAAAACTATTCTCACTGCTTGTGCAGTTTGAGTCCTGGGTCGGTCCGTGTATGATCTTTGATGATAGTTTAGTCCCACCGACTCCTAGTTGAATTTAACGTATTGTTCATGTGGTCTCAGGCCTTCATCTCTTTCAATCCTTCTCCCCTGGTGTCTCCCAGGGGTCTGTTCTCCAGTTCGGTGGTTTTTGCTGCTGGCATTGACCTCTGCTTGTGGACATACTCTGGATGTGTCTCTCAGGAGAGATCTATATCCAGTCCCTTTCTGCATGCGTTTTGGCTTCCTCAATCTTATCTGGTTTTGGTGGCTGTGTCATGTCTTAGACCACGTATGTAAACTCTGAATAAACCCATTCAACCAGAGATTACTACTTTAAACTTTGCTTCCTATCCCTCCTGTGATTGTTTTCCCCCTTTTGAAGGAGTGGGGCATCTCTTGCATTTTAGTCATCCTTATTTCTTGGGCTTCCTGTGGTCTGTGAATTGCATCTTTAGGTAGTGAGCTTTTGTGTATCCCTTGTATCGTAGGTGCATACCAGGTGTGTTTTCTGTGATTGAGTATACCTCCTCAGGATGATATTTTAACGTTCATTTCCGCGCCTGGAATTTCCTTGATCATTGTTTTGATGGCCGAGTAGTGCTCCATTGTAGCAAATCTTACATCTTCCTGTATCCATTCCTCTATTTAGAAAGGCATCTCAGTTCTTTCAATTTCTAGCTCTTTCTCATCTAGGCTGCTATCGAACGCAAATGGAACTATGTCTTTGTTGTGTGTTGGGCATCTTTTTGGGTATGTACTGATATAACTAGGTCCTCAAGTGGTACAGTGTCCAGCTGCAGGGAACTCAAATAATTCCTGATGGTTGTATGATTTACAATCACCAGTGGTGGTGTTTATCTTTCTCATCCTCATCGGCATCTGCTGTCTGAGTTTTTGTCTTGGCCATTCTTACCGGTGTGAGGTGGAATCTCAGGGTTGTTTTGATTTGCATTTCCTGATGACTAAGGATATTGAACATTTCTTTAGGTGCTTTTTGGCCATTGATATTCTCAGCTGAGAATGTTTTGTTTTAGCTCAATACCCCCATTTTCTAATGGTGATTTGGCTCTCTAATTAGTCACTTCTTGAGTTCTTTGTATGTTTTGGATGTTGGCCTTCTAACTCAAATTGTAGGATTAGCATTAAGCCTTTTCCCAATATTTAGTTACTTGTTTTGTCCCTAATAGTGTCTTTTACTTCACTTTATGAATTTATATAGTCCATTGTGCTCTTGGTCTTGGGCATGGCCATTGGGTGTTGGAAATTTCGGTGCCCATGTGTTAGGATGCTTCTCCTTTTCTTCTGTGGTTGGTGTCTGTGGTTTGATGTGGGTCATTGATCCATAGACTCACTTTATACAAGGTAATAAAATGGATGGAATCTGCGTTCTTCTATATTAACCTCCAGTTGAACCAGCACCATTTGCTGATAATGCTGTCTTTCTTCATTAGATAGTTTAAACTCCTTTGTCCAAGATCAAGTGCTGTAGGTATGGGTTCATTTCTGGGTCTTCCAATTTCTGTTGCAGATCTACTGCCTGTCTCTGCCAATATCCTTGGTTTTGTCACTGTTGCTCTATGTGTGCTGAGGTCAGAGAGTGATTCCCCATAAGTTCTTTTGTGCAGAAGTATAATTTTACTATCCTAGAAAGGTTTATTATTCAATGGTTGCAAATTTTCTTATTTCTGTCTCTATATCAAAACTGGTAGGGTACATTAGGGAGATTACATTGAATCTAGATTCCTTTTTGGCAAAATGGCCCATCTTTACTATATTAATCCTTAATCCATGAGCCAGGAGATCTTTCCTCTTCTGAGATCTTCCTCAATTTACTCTTTAAATTAGAGATTCTTCCTAAGATCTTTCTTGCTTGGTTAAGTCACCAAGATATTTTGTTATTTTGGTTATTGTGAGATGTCATTTCCTTAATTTCTTTCTCAGTCTGTTTATGAGTGAGAAGGCTACTGATTTGTTTGAGTTAATTTCTCTGATACTGCTGTGATGTTTATCAGGTTAGAGTCGTTCTCTGGTGGAACTTTAAGGTGCTTAAGTACACTATCCTTATCATCTGCAAATGATATTTTGATTTTTTCCCTTCCAATTTGTATGTCTTTGACCTCTTTACTATCTGATTACTCAGCTGGGACTTTGAGCTCTCAATATTCATGAGGGAGAGAGTGGGCAGCCTGATTTTAGTAAGTTGTTAAGTTTCTCCCCATTTGGTGATGTTGGCTACTGGTTTTGCTACTGTCAGAGGGGGAACAGGAAGGAAAGAGCCTTGAAACAGGTTTCAGAGTAACAATATAAAGTGGCGGCAGCGAGACTGCCTGGTCACACCCTGAGGTTCCAGTCGGCCAAGATGCTCAGGGAAGCCTGCTGTGTGACTGAGGAGGTGGGTAACTTCCATCTCAGCTCTTTGCTCAATTCCTCCAAGCTCAGAAGTCCCCCAGGGGCCTTTACAGGTTCTCTGCATCCTCCTCTCCTTCAAGACAACCTCCTTCTGTCTGTCAGTGCCAGTCTTTGGGACTCATTACAAGGAGGACCGGGATCAAAACTTCAGCATCACCTTCCTGGACTGACTTCATTGCGCAGCACATACAGCAGGACATTGGGTCAGGTCTTAATGTTGTTAATTTAGGCTTCTCCCTCTTCAATTCATTTCTTAGATCTATTCTTATCCATCAAAAATATATGAATTAAGACTCATGCAACAAAATGCTCAAAATTAAGCATGGTAAAGTTGTATGTCTGGATTTATTGATTATCGTTTCAAACTCCTAATCTGCAGGTAAGTCTGCTCTGCTGGTTTATTATGAAACTTTCTTGGGATGCAACCTGTCATGACCTTTGTTTTCTGTGGTTGCTTGCCTTTAATAACGAACACAGCATGACACAGAACAGTATTTGCCATCTAGCACTTTAAAAATAAAATTTGGGCTGGAGATGGCTCATTGATTGCAAGCGCAGGTGCTCTTCCAAGGTCTGGTGCAAATCCCAGCAACACATGGTGGCTCACAATCACCTATGTGCAGTCCTGATGCCCGCTGCTACCCGGGCGGACCAGATACGGTGGCCTTTACCTTATAATAAGTAAATGAATATTAAAAAAAAAAAGTTTATTTATCTTCTGGACAAAGATTATAGGCAAAATGTGTAGACTGTGTTTTGAATTTATTTTACCCTTGAACTATTTGATTTGTGAGTATAGACAATTGTTTTTTATGGCATTGAGTCGGAACAGCATCTTGGAAAACCACTGGCTCTGAAGATTATACACTCAACCGACTCAATTCTTTAAAACAAAGCAAACAAGTTTGTCAATGGCGCTGTGAAAATTAAAATTTTATTGATAAATATAATAGCAATTGTTGTTTTGGGCAAGAACATAATAATTATTATACCAATGGTGAAGTCGACACAAGGTTTGGAGAGCTGGGAAGAGCAGAAGATAAAAACATTTCCTTTTGTTTGAACGTAGGTGGACTGAATATATGTCAGGCATTTTGTGTTTACATGTGTGATTTTATGGCTCCTGTGTGCTCCTGTACAATTAGGTTCATTTGGTGTTATGCTATAATTTTATAATTATTACATAGATAATCCTTTTCAGGGGTGCAATTGGTGTTTGTTTTCTCATTTGCACCAGCAAGTTTTCTTGTCATCATTAGTGAAATTATGGCATGGCGAAAATTGAGTGTCTTCGTTTGTTGTGCACATAAGAGTCAGGTCTGTGAAGTGATTTAGAAACATGATGTCATTTGGTGAAAAAGTCACAAGGCAATTTTAATTTCCTTCAGCATTTAGAGTGTTTAGGGAAAGGATTCGTTTAGAAACTAAATCAGAACCACCGGACAAGGAAAATTTGTGTTTCTCTATATTCGACCAAGTGCTTTAACTACTGACTGGTTTATCGTGGTGTATGTGACACGAGGTTTTGAAGAGAATTTCTTCTTTTGTATTCAGCATTTGAAAGATCATGGGCCATTTAAAAACATGATGAAGATGAATAGTAAAGATGTATCATCGATAACTTAAAATAATGGTGATGTGTAACAATTATAAAGTAAATAGTTTCTTTTTTGTTCACTCTGTAACTGCAAACAGTAATGATTCTACGGAAGGTGTAGCTGTTTGAGTAGAGATTGAGCAATGGGGAGTGATGAATTGCAAAATGTGGCAGTTCTCGTCAGTTCTGTGCACAATTCTGCGTGGCGAAATTCCTCTTCTGATTTCGCTCCTCTTCGTCGCAGGTCAACTAAAATACTTTCTTTAGTCTCCATCCTTTGTGGAGTGATTTTACCGCTGGGCTCGTTGGCCTGCTGGGCGCGGTAACACATTGTGGTTTGGTAGCACTTTTGATGAAACCGCGGTTGGAAAGACTGCAAGCTGCTGAAGCCAAAGGACACTGTAGTCAGGACAAAACGGCAACCAACAGATTAGGAAAAGATCTTTACCAATCCTACAACAGATAGAGGCCTTATATCCAAAATATACAAAGAACTCAAAAAGTTAGACCGCAGGGAGACAAATAACCCTATAAAAATAGGGTTCAGAGTAACAAAATTCACAGCTGAGGAATGCCAAAAAATGGCTGAGAAACACCTGAAATGTTCAAAATGTGATCTATCGAGTACCAAGTCAAAACAGCCTGATTTCACCTCCAGTAAAATATTTGAATCGAAACTCGGGTGACGTAATCTTGAATCAGAAAAAAGAACAACCATTCTGAAATCGGTCTGGAGGTTCTCGAAAATTGGTTTGAGCTTACGAGGATCGCTATACCTCTTGAGCATATACCCAAGGCGAACATTAACCACTATAATATGGCTTAGGGCGGATGTGATCAAATGTGAAGGCACTCCTTCTTTGAGAGATTTAAAATGCCACTTGGCGGGAGGCCAGGGTGGGCAGAGACTGAGAGACACCCGGGCCTCAGGCCTGCCTATGTAACCCATACCTATAGAGCACCCAATTGAGCTAAGATGGATGAGCAAGAGTGCAGACCAGGCAGGGCAGGATGCCGTCCCAGTCTAACCCAAAGACCTGGCAGGCTCAGCTGGCTGGGCGGTGCGTGCAACCACCCCCTAGACAAAGCTTAGGGTTGAAGAATCTGGAGGCCAGACTGGAAGAGCTTGAGAGGAGGCAGGACCCCTTGTAGCTGTGCCAAGCAACCAGGCTTTCGAGACAAGCCACTACCTGAACCTCGTGGACAACCCCAGACTCTGATCATGGTGGCAATGAACTAACTGAGTAAGGCGCAGTGGAAGGAAGCTGAGGCCTGCCTGAGCTGAACTTGAACTAGACTTGTTGGGGAAGGCAATGAGGGGAGGTGGGAGGGCACCCATGAGGGAAGGGGGAGGAGGGATGTTTGCCTGGAAACCGGGGGAAGGGAATATTTCAGAAATGCTTACTAAAATACTCAAGTTAATAAAAAAAATATATATATATATATAAAAAAGAGTGCTGCAATGAAGTATTGTGCCCCCAACAGAAACAAATACTCCATTCACTATATTACAATACACTTCTCTTTTTAATGAATACTAGTCAATGTATAAATCCGGCGTGTGGGCAGGCTCAACTGGCTTCAGTCTGCACTGCCCGTGTCTACCTTTCTATTTAGTGGGCTGCTCATGTTGCTCATGTGCAAACCCATTTACTTAGATAAACTCTTCTATCTTTATTTATTCATCGCTTGGCAAAAAAAGCAATGCAGTGCTGCCGTCCTGAAATGCTGTTTGAGTGTCTTGTTTTGAAGGAGATACTATCACCTATCAGCTCCTAATGTATAATAGAGATTTCAGCTAGGACCTTTTTACAGTCAAGAAGAATGAACATATTTAGCCCTAATATTTAGTACATCATATTAAGTGACAAGACTCTGTTTCTCGGTGACCGTAGGTGTTGAAGAGATGATGACATGTGGGTATATAGGGGGGACAACATGTAGATATATGAAAATGACAAATGAAAGGTATGAGGATAATGCCTCTAAATTATATAAAAAAGTATCCTAGCAGAGATATATGAGGGAGTGACAATATAGGTATGTACATGCACAGTGGATATTTGCATGACTGAAAATCTCTGTACACTCAGCCAGTGTCTTTCAAATGTTGCGAGGTAGAGCAATGTTGATTCGTCGCCGGAAGGTTGGTGCCCTTTGTGGAATAACATAACGTGTTGTGGGTAAGTCAGCTCTGGCAAATGTCTGCGCTCGGAAGGCAGAGGCGGGCCTGGTCGGTTAGAGTACCTACTAATATCAAACTCGCATTATAGATCCACTCATTAATGAGATGTCCTAAGACCGTGAGTTATTAATGGTTTCGAGCCCTGCTATTTCTATGATGGTTTTGAGTTTGGAAAATATGTTCTTTGTCTGCTCTTAACGTCACAATGAAAGTTTAATAGTAATAATAATTCTTAGGAGATTACTCATGGAATCTTTTCATATTTTTGTTCGCCATTACTCACATTGACAATGTAGAACAACTGTGACCGTATTTGAGGTAAATTGAGATTTCTGGTTCAGATTAGTCAGGAATCAGTGATCAATTTCCCAAGATAAATTGTGAACCTCAACTATAACAAAACAGGAAGTTAAGATGGTTTCAGTGGCGCTTAGTATTTAGGTCATCATTATCAAGACCAGCATTATCAATGAAAACTGTGAAAAAATACAAATTAATACCGCTTATTTGGGAAGTTTATCATAGTGTTGATTTGAGAATATAAGATAAATTTGTCTCTTTAGATGAATTCAAGTGAAGAGAACATGGAAGCACTCCTAAATCCTTAGGAATAATTAGGAGACTATACCAAACAGAAGACGTGGAGTGTAGACAGGCTACTAAGATAAACTATACCCAGAAGTTCTGGTGTGAAGTCACATTGGTGACGAAATGTGCGGAATGTGGCCGACGAGAAACTTGTGCACTCAGGTACAATGTTTCCATCTCAGCACTAAAAAAGAAAAGAAAAGCAGTTAAAAAGCAGAATGGAGGATACAGGAATAACGGGTCTTATTAGAGCTTATTTTAAATGAGTTTGTTTTGTATTTTTATTTGTGTTTTCCTGGGCAGGATGAGCCCAGACCTGGAGCTTGCTAAGCCAGTGCTCTACCACTGAAACAAATCCCCAACCTATATTCTTATTTTTTTAAGTTTAATTTTATTTTTTGAGAATTTATACATGAATACTATTTATTACATAATGTATAACTCTTCTCCTCCGTGTCTGTATTTCTATTTTCAGTTGTGACATTGATTTATTTGCGTGTTTGTCTCAGAGTTTATTTAGAGTTACTTGTAGATGTTTCATTTACTTTGCACTGGAAGTAAATTATAGAGGCTTAGCTCTTGAAGATCTGAACTCTCCTTGTATCTTTAGTTGTGTATTTGCTCTTCATCTAGTGTTAACTTTGTGAATTTTCCCTCCGTATTTAGCCTGTGTTTTGGTGATGCAATTTGTGGAATCGTGGTTTCATCCATTATACTGGTTTAAGCAGACATATGGAAGAGATGGGATGGTGATTTGTGAATTCGGTTGGGTGTGGGATTAACTGGATTATGGGTAGTATTAAGGGATAAGGGGTAGAAAAGGGTTAAATGGGTTAAGGATAGGGCAGGGGTGAGATGGTGGATGGATAGGCTAGTTTTTTGATTCTTTGGGAATTTCTTAAAATATGGACACTGAAAAGTTTAAATGGGAATTATCCTATAATGAGTGTATAAGACCTCTCTCAAGACACCACTGGGCTATCAACCAAAACTCCCTGAACCAGAAATAGATCGCTCCTTTTTGGAGTTGTTGTGGTCAGTGGTGTCACTGGCCTAGTATTGCAGCTGCCTTTTGTCTTGGTTGCACTTCTGAACTTGGTAGAATGCCCTATTACTGAAAAACACATATAGACCAAAGAAAGGGGGGAGCTCAAGCTGATGCTGACACTCGTCTCACTGACTAGCTTTCACAGTGTGGAGGTTGTGCGCAATCGGAAGTAGTGCCAGCTAACAGATCTTAATAACTGTAAATAACAGCTGACCCTATGAGCATCTGACATGGTGCCATAGGCATTGCGAACAATGATCGTTTTCTGATTGAATTTAGGCAAAATGAATAGAAGACTTAAAGCGACTGGTAGCAGGATCAAGAAGCTAGACCATGCTCTTCTTATAGACCTAGGGAGAAACTTCTGTTACTATTCTTACTAAACAGATGCAATATTATTATTGACATGGTATTAGTGGTTGTTCCTGAGGTTTACTATCATACCCCTCCGTCGTCGTGGCTCGGTCTGCACTTCTCAGAAGCTTCTTTGTGGTAACATAATACTGGGATCGCATGAATTTGAAAAATAAGACTGTGAAGTACTCTGGGTTCCTAAGAACTCACGGCAAACCAGGAGAGGGAGATAATGCTGCAGAATAGGGAAGAACTGGAGTGGAGGAATGAGAGACAGTCAAAACATATGGAAGTATGGAATTCTCAATAAAACTAAACAAAAGACTGAATTGACAGAACTATGCAGTGGCTGGCTGTATTCATATTTTGGCATGCAGATTCTGTCTACTCCTGATTCTGAAGTTGCTTCATTTGATTATGAGAGAAATGCTGAAGCAGAAACCAATACATGTT
>NC_046159.1:119362435-119388583 GCF_011064425.1 Rattus rattus
ATAAGTTACAAACATTTATTCTAGTTATTTCTGCAGCCCATGAGATAGAGATTAAAGGCAACAAAAGCAGTGTGTATTTTGGCCCTCCCAGCCCCACCTAAGGAAGCAGGTAAATATCTCAAAGGCAAATAGCTAGTTCAATTTGAATTTTCTGTCTATAGAAGGAGGTAACAGTGAATCACACCTGCCCTTCTCTCAGCTTTGCTCCTTGGTGGGAAACACTCACAATTTATGGTGTGGTGGTATTTGTCCTACTTTGTTGGGGTAATTATGGTGACTCCACTTGGGCCATGGCTTGGCTGCTAGAAGGTGTGCAGTTTCAGTTTCTACTCAAACAGACTTGGAGGGGGACAGCAGGCCTGTAGCAGTCACCAAGCATACAGGATGTGTGCAGCTTCCTTTTCGAAGGGTTCAGTAGATGTGTCAGGATTTTAGAGGGTTACCACCAGTACAGAGTGTTATCTTTTACCTCCTTGTCCTCTGGAAGTGTTAGTATAGAAAAATACTCATCTCCATCGGGAATGGTGGTCATGCACCCTGTAGTCCCAGCATGTGGGAGGGAAGGCCAGAGGATCCAGGAGTTTAAGGCTAACCTCAGTTATGTAGTAAGTTCAGACCAACCTGAACTACAACAGACCCTGTCTCAAAACAAAATAAACAAAAACAAAAACAAAACAGAAACAAACAACAAAGAAAACAAAACAGCCCACCAACAGCCAGTAAAGCCCACCCCTCAGCATTTGCTGTCCCTCACACTTGGTATTGACTCAGTTTCTCCTTCTTTCCTGGGTGAGAGTTTGGAAAACCTGAAGCCAGCTCCTGCAGGATAAGCTTAAATCTTGTGGTCGATCGCTTTGATGCACAGTATGTGTGCCTATCCTGCACACACCATATCTGGGACTAAACGTTTCCTTTGTTTGCACTGGATTTTCATTTATTTAATTGGACTGCACACATGGCCGAGTGTGTGTGGAAGTCAGCTCAACCTGTGGAGCTGTTTGCTCCTCCCACCATGTGGGCACAGAGTGAGACTGGGTGGCAGGCATCTCTACTTACAGGGCATCCTCTCCAGCTTGGGATAACACCTTTACTTAAGTTACCAAGAGAATATTCATAAGGTTAAGAACATCAAGACAGGGAGACACCTCTCTAGAGGGTGTCTGAGGGTAGTTTAAATGGAAGTAAAACAGTATGTTCTTTAGACAGTAGCAGAAAACAAGGCCTTTGTCTCATGGTTGTTTTTATTATTCTCTTTTGCTTTAATAAGAACACATCCTTTTCAGACCTTGAGTACAGAGACGGGCAGAGTGCAAGTCCCCAGTGTTCATGAGTGTCTTTGTTAGGTCATACGAGCATCTTATCTCTGTTTCTCCCTCTCTCTGTTGACTACAGCCCTTAACCTTTCCTCTGGGGATGTTCCTTCTGTCTGCCTCTATCTTTAGAAAGTGGTCCTTGGTCTTAATGGTTTCCAAAACGTACCTCACTGTTGTATCTTGTTTCCATAGTTCTATGTGTTTGAGGCCTGTCCACTCACGCTGGTGTACATAATCTGTTGGTTATATCCATTGTCTTTTTTAAACTTTCATTCCTCTCCGAAGCATTATATCCCCACCTGCAGTTTCCCCACCCTTCACTCCTCTCAGTCCATCCCATCCCTCCTCTCTCCTCCAGATCAACTCTTACCTTTGCTTTCTCTTCAAAGAAAATAAAACAAAACAAGCAGCCTCCCCAGGCTATCCAGCAGAGGTGGCCTAACAATGTACAATAAGACTAGGTACTAACCTTCATATTACAGCTGATGTAGCAACCCAGTAGGGAGGAAAATGACATGAGAGAAGGCAAAGAGTCAGAGACACCTCCCATCCCCCTGTTGGGGAGTCCCTTAAAAACCACCAAGCTATACAACCTTAAGGCATACATAGAGGACCTAGTTCAGACCCACACAGGGTCCCTGTTTGTCCATTTAGTTCCTCTGACTCCGTCTAATCCCTGGTTGGTTCTGGGTGTTTTCCTGGTGTCCTTGATCCCTCTCTAATCCTTCCTGTCCCTCTTCTGCGGGGTACCCTGGCTCCACCTAGTGTTTGACTCTGGGTCTCTGCATCTGTTCCCATCCGTTGCTTGGTGGATCCATTGTCTTAATCTCTAGTTTACCTCTGACTCCCCGTAATTTTTTAAAGATATGATGAATATTTTTACATAACCTGTTTTCCAGTTTTCTCTGTCTAGGAAGTGGCCCTACAATCTACCCTATTGTGTAGATTTGAGACTAGAGTGTTGGAATTGGCAACAACTTAGGCAACTGGGAGAAGAGGCAGCTTCTCAAAGGGACAGGCACCAGACCCTGGGCTTGTGCACAGAGAGAAGAACAAATGAACACTGGCATTTCAGCAAGCAGTCCTCAAACTTCTTGTCACCAGTGAATTAAACAGGAACCAGAAGACCTTGGGGAAAGAGTAGCAAGTGCAAACACAGGCCATAATCTAAAGGATAAACCGGTGTTGTTGAAGACTAGATGATAGCTGTTCTTCCTGCACCAGAGCTAAAAGACACTGAAAGACAAACTCCTGGCAGTAAGTGTGGTCAGCTAGCTCCTGTCCCCAACACCCAGCCCCAGTTTCAAGGCACACAAGGTTAAAGTGATGGTAACAGCAGGAAGGTAATCATTTCTTCTCTGTTGGTCTGAGGAAGCCTGGGTTTCATGCCCTAGGTACAAGCCACCCGGGGCAGAATGTTTTCATTCACAAAATGTCAATGGGCAAACTCAAGGCACCCAGTTTCTACTTTCCCCAGCTTGTCTGTCAAGTCTCTTTCTGCAAGTCTGGTTTCATGAAGCCCCTTAATATTTCTCCTGTCTCTCTTTGGTTCATGCTCTAAGAAGATGCTGCAGGAGAGGTGTCCCTGACCTCGGGTCACCTCACCTATGGATCAACATTCCCTTAGTCCTTTGGTATCAGAAGAACTTATCTCTCATATTCTTGCATTTGGGTTTCTTCACTCTATCGGCCACTTTTCCTGTTTATGCTAACAAGAAATACTATCACTTGGTGCCCTCCCCGATGCTTACCTGTGGTACCAAGCTGTTGTCTAATTGTATTAATTACTGTGACGGCTTTCTAGTCACGCCCATCCTTTGACACCAGTTTGAATGCCAGGTCTGGTGGTACAGATCTGTTATCTCAGCTCTTTGACACACTGAGGCAGGAGGATTGAAAGTTCAAGAAGAATCTTGGGCTACAAATTGAGTTCCAGACTGGTCTGCCGCCTTAGACTTTGTTTCGATGTAAAAGTAAAAAGAATGCTCAGTGGGTACAGCACTGCCTGACATGGGAGAAGACTGAGGTTCAATTCCAGGGGCTGCTAAAAACAAAATAAATATACAACTGAAACCAAACCAAACAATATACATCCACCCCCCCAGAAAAAACAAAAACAAACAAACAAACAAAAAAACCAAAACCCAAGCAGAACCAAATCAAAAACCAGTTTGATTGAGGCTCATTTGATATTCAATAACTGGAACACATTTAAAGGGCAAAAATCTGGCTCATAGGTAGAACCAAATTACATATATGTAGCATGGAATGGGCACCACCACCAAGATATCAAGTATGTGGATGACTCACTGTTAAGGCCTAGGTAAAATATTTAGGCGTAGGTAAAATGGTAAGCCTAGGTAACTGTTACCTGTCTGGCCTGCCATTTTGTTCTGTAACTAATAATATAAGAAAGTTTCCTCATATGTTGTTTCTGCTGTCACTAGGAAACTTTCTCATGCCTAAGTTGATTACATATTCTGTTATGTTCTGTGCCCTTGTAAATCAATCATGACAGAAGTCAGTAGAACTGCTTTCTACAGTTGTTACCCACAACGAGACTGGACCAGAACCAACCACCCAACAGCACTAACTGCAGCTGTGTATGAGCTTTTATGGTATAAGCTACTCCTGGGATGGACCCCCAACATGAGAGATACCTCACCCCAATATAAGAAGACTTCCAATTTGAGTAGTGGTCTTGTAAAGTTCCTAAGACCTCTCTGGGAACTGACATCCTCCTTGGCAGAAAAAGACTTGTACATGGGTAATTGACACCCTAGTTGACAGGTTGACATGAATGTTGGTTAAGGCTAATGCCCTGCCACAGTTGAGTGTCCCAACCAACAGGAGCAGGGTACTGTACAACAAAGACATGTTCCTAAGGAAAGCCCCACCCCTAAATCCTGATTGGTGGAATAACTTGGCACCTATATCTGTGAATTTTAGGCTTAAAAACCCCATAGGATCTTAACTCAGGGTCACGGTTCAGTTCCCAAAACTGGCCCGGGCCCTGATAGATCAGTCCTGTGTGTTTGCTCAATGAACTATCCAACTATTCCTGTCTGACTATGATCAGTGTTTGTCTGGTTTGTGAGGCGACTCCTGGACCCCAGCACTCACAAGAGTATTTTTAGAAGACGAGTGAGGCAGACATCTTGAGGAGCAAACTTTTGATGTGCCTTCTCAGTGTCTTTAAAAGAAAATGTAGTTAAAAAAATTTGAGCATGCCAGAGGGATCCCTGTGCATCGGTTTCATCATTTAATATGTTCTCATCACCCTGAGCTGAGCACACTACAAAGCATGCCTACTACTTTTCTTTCTAAAATTATGACCTTAACCTGAGCATGCTCAAGAATGTAGTCTTTAACCTTGCAACTGAGCATGTCAAAAATGAGTATGTGTGGGCCGTTCCTGAGTAAAATCCCACACACTCTCCTGGCTGCAGTTGGAACGGCTGTCTCTTGCACGTCTCAAGCACGCCTTTCTTTCCATTCACCAAGATGGGAAGCCACTGTGTTCAGAAACAGTCCTCCTGGCTTCAAGAAGTTCTCATCCCCTCCCCTCCATCTCCCACATGAAAGCCACTCCCCTACTAAATCTGGGCATACTTTATCTGGCACTTTAATTTAGGCTGCATACTTTTAGGGGTAGGGTCTCATTTTGGGGATCAAACTTGCCTTGAATTCTTGATCTTCCTGTCTTAGCCTTCTGAGGTCTTCGACTGTGGGCATGGTTAGGCTGCATCATTTAAAGCTGTAGTATATAGAATTTAAAAGAATTATACAAAGTGCATTTTTCCTGTTTTCTTTTACTTAAAATGTCTGACTCTCATCCATATTATACATATGCAGAGACCCAGAGTCAAACAGTAGGTGGAACCAGGGTAACCCCACAGAAGAGGGAGAGGAAGGATTAGAGAGGGATCAAGGACAGCAGGAAAACACCCAGAACCAACCAGGGATCAGAGGGAATCAGATGAACTAAATGGACCAACAGGGACCCTGTGTGGGCCTGAACTAGGTCCTCTATATATGGCTTAGGGTTGTATAGACCAAGGACCACTTCCTAAAAACGGAGGCAGAACATCCCCAGAGGAAAGGTTAAGGGCTGTAGTCATCAGAGAGAGGGAGAAACAGAGATAAGATGCTCGTATGACCTAACAAAGACACTCATGAACACTGGGGATTTGCACTCTGCCCATCTCTGTACTCGAGGTCTGAAAAGGATGTGTTCTTATTAAAGCAAAAGAGAATAATAAAAACAACCACAAGACAAAGGCCTTGTTTTCTGCTACTGTCTAAAGAACATACTGTTTTATTTCCATTTAAACTACCCTCAGACATCCTCTAGAGAGGTGTCTCCCTGTCTTGATGTTCTTAACCTTATGAATATTCTCGTGGTAACTTAAGTAAAGGTGTTATCCCAAGCTGGAGAGGATGCCCTGCAAGTAGAGGTGCCTGCCACCCAGTCTCACTCTGTGCCCACATGGTGGGAGGAGCAAACAGCTCCACAGGTTGAGCTGACTTCCACACACACTCGGCCATGTGTGCAGTCCAATTAAATAAATGAAAATCCAGTGCAAACAAAGGAAACGTTTAGTCCCAGATATGGTGTGTGCAGGATAGGCACACATACTGTGCGTCAAAGCGATCTACCACAAGATTTAAGCTTATCCTGCAGGAGCTGGCCTCAGGTTTTCCAAACTCTCACCCAGGAAAGAAGGAGAAACTGAGTCAATACCAAGTGTGAGGGATAGCAAATGCTGAGGGGGTGGGCTTTTACTGGCTGTTGGTGGGCCTTTTTGTTTTCTTTGTTGTTTGTTTCTGTTTTGTTTTATTTTGTTTTGAGACAGGGTCTGCTGTAGTACAGGCTAGTCTGAACTTACTACATAACTGAGGTTAGCTTTAAACTCCTGATCCTCTGGCCTTCCCCTCCCATATGCTGGGACTACAGGAGTGCATGACCACCATCCCCCGTTGGAGATGAGTATTTTCTATACTAACACTTCCAGAGGACAAGGAGGTAAAAGATAACACTCTGTGGTGGTGATAACCCTCTGAAATCCTTACACATCTGCTAAACTCTTCGAAAAGGAAGCTGCACACATCCTGTCTGCTTGGTGACTGCTACAGGCCTGCTGTCCCCCTCGAAGTCTGAGTAGAAACTGAAACTGCACACTTTCTAGCAGCCAAGCCATGGCCCAAGTGGAGTCACCATAATTACCCCAACAAAGTAGGACAAATACCACCACACCATAAATTATGAGTGTTCCCCACCAAGGAGCAAAGCTGAGAGATGGGCAGGGGTGTGATTCACTGTTACCTCCTTCTATAGACAGAAAATTCAAATTGAACTAGCTGTTGCCTTTGAGATATTTACCTGCTTCCTTAGGTGGGCTGGGAGGGCCAAAATACACTGCTTTTGTTGCCTTTAATCCCTCTATCTCATGGGCTGGCAGAAATAACTAGAATAAATGTTTGTAACTTATTTATATATAAAATATACAAATATATAACAATATATTATTTTATATTTAATTTAATGCATCATTTTACACTTATTTTTTTTCATTATTAACTTGAGTATTTCTTATTTACATTTCAATTGTTATTTCCTTTCCTGGTTTCCGGGCCAATATCCCCCTACCCCTCCCCTTCTATATGGGTGTTCCCCTCCCCATCCTTCCCCTATTACTGCCCTCCCCTCAACAATCACGTTCACTGGGGGTTCAGTTTTAGCAGGACCAAGGGCTTACCCTTCCAGTGGTGCTCTTACTAGGCTATTCATTGCTACCTATGAGGTTGGAGCCCAGGGTCAGTCCATGTATAGTCTTTGGGTAGTGGCTTAGTCCCTGGAAGCTCTGGTTGCTTGGCATTATTGTTCATATGGGGTCTCAAGCCCCTTCAAGCTCTTCCAGTTCTTTCTCTGATTCCTTCAACGGGGGTCCTATTCTCAAATCAGTGGTTTGCTGCTGGCATTCACCTATGTATTTGCTGTATTCTGGCTGTATCTCTCAGGAGATATCTACATCCGGTTCCTGTCGTCCTGCACTTCTTTGCTTCATCCATCTTGTCTAATTGGATGGCTGTATATGTATGGGCCACATGTGGGGCAGGCTCTGAATGGGTGTTCCTTCAGTCTCTGTTTTAATCTTTGCCTCTCTATTCCCCCTTTTTTTTTTTTTTCTTTTTTTTTTTTTCGCCAACCACGGCTATTCTTGTTCCCCCCCTTTAAAGAAGGAGTGAAGCATTCACATTTTGATCATCCGTCTTGAGTTTCATGTGTTCTGTGCATCTAGGGCAATTCAAGCATTTGGGCTAGTAGCCACTTATCAATGAATGCATATCATGTGTGTTTTTCTGTTATTGGGTTACCTCACTCAGGATGATATTTTCCAGTTCCATCCATTTGCCTATGAATTTCATAAAGTTGTTGTTGTAAAAATATAAAAATAAAAAAGTAATGATGGTCTTTTAACCCGCTAGGTCCGTACTGCGGTGTCCCAAGATATCTGCTAGATATCTTGGTGGAAACACATCCCAGCCGCGCACTTTCCTACACTCAAACCTTCACATAAAAGAACACACAACACAATAATCTTTGACCCAATTGACAAGATATAATTGCCCACTTAAACATACAAAGCCCGGTACCATCCGTCCCTTAGGAATATTGATAACCTGTAAATACACAGAGCAGAATCTTAACAGCACCTGCCATGGCTTCTCTTCTCTCTCCATCTCTGTCCTGTTTCTCCTCCTTCCTCTTCTCTTCCTTCAAACTTCTCTCCTGCCCATCCTTCCTTCTCCTCCAATGACAGGCCTCCTTCTATCCTGTACCTGCCCCTCACCTGTACTTTACAAATTCAATGGGGAAAAGGTTCTGATCAAGTCACCTGATTCCTGAGTATGTGACTAGGCAGCTGTCCTAGGGGCAGTGGAATTAGCATCAAAATACAGATAACTTCAGGGCAAACCACAACATTTCCCCCTTTTTGTCCAGTTAAAAAGCCTTTTCACTTTTATATAATTTGAGTACAATTATTACCATTCTACAATTTATAAAGCACATGATATACTGAACACCCAATTCATCACTATATCAGTTAGACAAAACATTTAGTTATTCATTCAAGCTTGAGAAAGGTTTAAAATCTATATTATATCTTGGCTAGCTTGTATTCTATCTGATAACTATCCAATAAAATATGTATATTCAGAGTTTAACAGCCTGATAGGCTATGAGACTATAATCAGTCTTCAACCCCGTCAGAAATCTGAGAATGACCAAATATCTATACACATAGGAAGCCTAACACACCTTTCAGAACTGAGAGGTTGTGGAGACAAATCTCCACTAGCACAGTCCCCTGTTAGCAACATGTGAGTGCAAGTCTTCAGCTTTCTGGCCCAAAATCAACTGACAGACTCTTGAAATGCAGATTTTGAAGGGCTGATCACCCTGTCTTGGCAGAGTTTATCAGTCAACTATTCTGCATAATTTGTCCTTTTCTGGACAGTATTAGTCTGCAGATGAAACAGGCAGTTTTGTGTAGTGGCTGCCTAGCCACAAAGTATTGCCTCACCTGGAGGTAGAGATGTTCACATTCTTCATTAAATCCACCATAGGGTAACTGTTAGGAGCAGATATGTCTCAACAAAAGATAAATAACTTTAAATCTCAAATTTTGTGGATTTCTGATGTTTTTGAAACCATCTCCCTATATAAGACAATCTAGACTGTTGTCTCCATATCCTAAATTTTATCTTGAAAGTACTCTTACAAACTCAGAGCCATGACTTTGCTATTTGAATCTTAACTCACAGGTGTAATCAACTCAGAAGTTTGTAATGACAACAATAGAAGGATTGGCTCTAAACCTTGTAAACTTTTTTGACAAAAAAATTCTATACCAAAACAAAGACACGATTTAAGCTTAGTTACCAAATGAGATTATGACTGTACAATTCAATCTAGCTAATTCCTCCCTGTTAAATTACAACCAATTTTAAATTCCTCATAAAAACAATTTTAGAATAACCAATTTCAGCCCCCCAAAGTCCAGGGAATTGGGGCGATGACTCCTCTATAACTTCTTCAAGCTGTACATGGGTATTGAGATGTCCTTGGGGGTAGGGGGTAGGAAGAATGAAACAAATGCTGTAGCTGATGTGTCCTGACTGGTCCCAGCTGAAAGTCCTTGAGACCACGAATCCAAGTAGGCACACTCTGTAAAATACAACTGTCAAGACAAACGTTTAGAATCGAGATATCTTGTTTGATTCTCCTGAATAAATTTTTCAGGCAGTCTACCTCTATCAAATCTGATCAGTATGACTCTGTGAGGTTTCCAGAGCCTAATCACACTTTTTAAAAACACAAAGACAAAATCTTTCTCCCAAAATACTGTGTTCCTTAGTCTGAAACCAGAAAAGCTTGTATCTTGCACTCTCTCCCAGAGTAATAATATAACCATAAAACTCAAAGTCACACCCATTATGAAGATTAAACAATTTTTAAAAAAGGAAGTAAGCTAAACAATGAGCCTTTTGTACTCTATGATATCAAGAAATGAACCCAAAATTTCCGTGGAGCCCACGTTAAGAGACTTTGAGCTTCCTGTTGTGGTAAATATCAAGAGTAACCACAAACCCTTGCTAGCTGGCATCAACGAGCCATATGGCCTTTAGCAGGGTAATTCATAAGACAAACCAAATACTTTCCATCAATTCCATATCAATAAGCAACATATCAAACCAGGACTTTAGCCCAAAATATCTCAATCTGTCAAACTCTCTACCCGGAGCCACAGATTTTTATTTAACCTTAATAACTTCTATAATATATGTCTGCATTCACTCTCCCTGGTGTTACAGACATTTATCACAACTCTCTACTTGGAGTTAGTGACCAATTTTTCCCTATCTAAGTTCTGAACCATAGATGAAAATCCCCAAATGATTCCACCACATGATTCGGGTAATCTCTGTACTCTCCTTAAAACAAACTTAAACACCTTCTATGAATTCTAAAACCAACAAACAACTTAAAACTCAGGACTTTAGCCCAAAATATATCCATCTGCTAAGCTCTCTACCCGGAGCCACAGATTTTTCTTTAACCTTAATAACTTCTACAATATATGCCTGCATTCACTTTCCCTGGTGTTACAGACATTTCATCACAACTCTCTACTTGGAGTTAGTGACTAATTTTTCCCTATCTAAGTTCTGAACTGTGGATGAAAATCCTCACCTGATTCAGGTAATCTCTTTACTCTCTTCTTTCTAAAAACAAACTCAATCACCTTTTAATAATACCTGTAATTAAGAAGTAGCTTGTCTAACTAGGATTTCAACTCAAAATTCCCGTGGAGCCCACGTTGAAAAGAGTATGAGTATCCTGAAAGACTTTCTAAACAACTTCCTTTAAAAAGCAGCTTTTAATCTCTAACTCTCTGATCTGCCAATACTTCTCACACAGCAGGGGACCTATGGCCTGCCAGCCCAGGCTGCTTCCCTGTTTCTTTGAATTCCTGCCCTTAAGATATCACATGACTTAACATGGTGCTGGACTCCTCTTATTTAGAAAATAAAACTTTCTCTCAACTCTCAGGATTACTAGTGGATTCTTGTCCATCACTTTGGCTCGCCATCTGTTGTTGTAAAAATATAAAAATAAAAAAGTAATGATGGTCTTTTAACCCGCTAGGTCCGTACTGCGGTGTCCCAAGATATCTGCTAGATATCTTGGTGAAAACACATCCCAGCCGCGCACTTTCCTACACTCAAACCTTCACATAAAAGAACACACAACACAATAATCTTTGACCCAATTGACAAGATATAATTGCCCACTTAAACATACAAAGCCCGGTACCATCCGTCCCTTAGGAATATTGATAACAACGTGTAAATACACAGAGCAGAATCTTAACAGCACCTGCCATGGCTTCTCTCTTCTCTCCATCGCTGTCCTGTCTCTCCTCCTTCCTCTTCTCTTCCTTCAAACTTCTCTCCTGCCCATCCTTCCTTCTCCTCCAATGACAGGCCTCCTTCTATCCTGTACCTGCCCCTCACCTGTACTTTACAATGGGGAAAAGGTTCTGATCAAGTCACCTGATTCCTGAGTATGTGACTAGGCAGCTGTCTTAGGGGCAGTGGAATTAGCATCAAAATACAGATAACTTCAGGGCAAACCACAACATAAAGTCATTGTTTTTGACTGAGTAATATTCCCTTGTGTAGATGTACCACATTTTCTGTATCCATTCCTACATTGAAGGGCATCTGGGTTCTTTCCAGCTTCTGGCTATTATAAATAAGGCTGCTATGAACATAGTGGAGCATGTGTCTTTGTTATATGTTGGGGCATCTTTTGGGTATATGCCCAAGAGAGGTATAGCTGGGTCCTCAGGTAGTTCAATGTCCAATTTTCTGAGGAACCTCCAGACTGATTTCCAGAATGGTTGTACCAGTCTGCAATCCCACCAACAATGGAGGAGTGTTCCTCTTTCTCCACATCCTCGCCAGCATCTGCTGTCACCTGAGTTTTGGATCTTAGCCATTCTCACTGGTGTGAGGTGAAATCTCAGGGTTGTTTTGATTTGCATTTCCCTTTTGACTAAAGATGTTGAACATTTCTTTAGGTGTTTCTCAGCCATTCGGCATTCCTCAGCTGTGAATTCTTTGTTTAGCTCTGAACTCCATTTTTTAATAGGGGTATTTGTCTCCCTGCTGTCTAACTTCTTGAGTTCTTTGTATATTTTGGATATAAGCCCTCTATCTGTTGTAGGATTAGTAAAGATCTTTTCCCAATCTGTTGGTTGCCGTTTTGTCCTAACCACAGTGTCCTTTGCCTTACAGAAGCTTTGCAGTTTTCTGAGATCCCATTTGTTGATTCTTGATCTTAGAGCATAAGTCATTGGTGTTTTGTTCAGGAAATTTTTTCCAGTGCCCATGTGTTCCAAGATGCTTTCCCACTTTTTCTTCTATTAGTTTGAGTGTATCTGGTTTGATGTGGAGGTCCTTGATCCACTTGGACTTAAGCTTTGTACAGGGTGATAATCATGGATCGATCTGCATTCTTCTACATGTTGACCTCCAGTTGAACCATCACCATTTGCTGAAAATGCTATCTTTTTTCTATTGGATGGTTTTGGCTCCTTTGTCAAAAATCAAGTGCCCATAGGTGTGTGGGTTCATTTCTGGGTGTTCAATTCAATTCCACGGGTCTATCTGTTTGTCTCTGTACCAATACCATACAGTTTTTATCACTATTGCTCTGTAATGCTGCTTGAGTTCAGGGATAGTGATTCGCCCGGAAGTCTTTTTATTGTTGAGGATAGTTTTAGCTATCCTGACTTTTTGTTATTCCAGATGAATTTGCAAATTGTTCTGTCTAACTCTCTGAAGAATTGGATTGGTATTTTGATGGGGATTGCATTGAATCTGTAGACCGCTTTTGGTAAAATGGGCATTTTTACTATATTAGTCCTGCCAATCCATGAGCATGGGAGATCTTTCCATCTTCTGAGGTCTTCTTCAATTTCTTTCTTCAGAGGCTTGAATTTCTTATTGTACAGATCTTTTACTTGCTTGGTTAAAGTCACACTGAGGTATTTTATATTATTTGGGACTATTATGAAGGGTGTCGTTACCCTAATTCCTTTCTTGGCTTGTTTCTCTTCTGTGTAGAGGAAGGCTACTGATTTATTTGAGATAATTTTATACCCAGCCACTTTGCTGTAGTTGTTTATTAGCTTTAGTAGTTTGCTGGTGGAACTTTTGGGATCACTTAAATATACTATCATATCATCTGCAAATAGTGATATTTTGACTTCTTCTTTTTCAATCTGTATCCCCTTGATCTCCTTTTGTTGTCTGATTGCTCTGGTTAGAACTTCAAGAACTATATTGACTAAGTAGGGAGAGAGTGGGCAGCCTTGTCTAGTCCCTGATTTTAGTGGGATTGCTTCAAGTTTCTCTCCAGTTAGTTTAATGTTAGCGACTGGTTTGTTGTATATGGCATTTACTATGTTTAGGTATGGGCCTTGAATTCCTATTGTTTCCAGGACTTTTATCATGAAGGAGTGTTGAAATTTGTCAAATGCTTTCTCAGCATCTAATGAAATGATCATGTGGTTTTGTTCTTTCAGTTTGTTTATATAATGGATCACGTTGATGGTTTTCCGTATATTAAACCATCCCTGCATGCCTGGGATGAAGCCTGATTGATCATGGTGGATGATTGTTTTGATGTGCTCTTGGATTAGGTTTGCCAGAATTTTATTGAGTATTTTTGCATCGATATTCATAAAGGAAATTTGTCTGAAGTTCTCTTTCTTTGTTGGGTCTTTGTGTGGTTTAGGTATAAGAGTAATTGTGTCTTCATAGAAGGAATTCGGTAGTGCTCCATCTGTTTCAATTTTGTGGAATAGTTTGGATAGTATTGGTATGAGGTCTTCTATGAAGTTCTGATAGAATTCTGCACTGAATCCATCTGGACCTGGGCTCTTTTTGGTTGGGAGACCTTTAATGACTGCTTCTATTTCCTTAGGAGTTATGGGGTTGTTTAACTGGTTTATCTGTTCCTGATTTAACTTTGGTACCTGGTATCTGTCTAGGAAATTGTCCATTTCCTGCAGATTTTCAAGTTTTGTTGAATATAGGCTTTTGTAGTAGGATCTGATGATTTTTTTGAATTTCCTCTGATTGTGTAGTTATGTCTCTCTTTTCATTTCTGATTTTGTCAATTTGGACACAGTCTCTGTGTCCTCTCGTTAGTCTGGCTAAGGGTTTATCTATCTTGTTGATTTTCTCAAAGAACCAACTTTTGGTTCTGTTGATTCTTTCTATGGTCCTTTTTGTTTCTACTTGGTTGATTTCAGCTCTGAGTTTGATTATTTCCTGCCTTCTACTCCTCCTGGGTTTATTTGCTTCTTTTTGTTCTAGAGCTTTTAGGTGTGCTGTCAAGCTTCTGACATATGCTCCCTCCTGTTTCTTTCTGCAGGCACTCAGAGCTATGAGTTTTCCTCTTAGCACAGCTTTCATTGTGTCCCATAAGTTTGGGTATGTTGTACCTTCATTTTCATTAAATTCTAAGAAGTCTTTAATTTCTTTCTTTATTTCTTCCTTGACCAGGTTATCATTGAGTAGAGCATTGTTCAACTTCCATGTATATGTGGGTGTTCTTCCCTTATTGTTATTGAAGACCACCTTTAGCCCGTGGTGGTCTGATAGGATGCATGGGATTATTTCTATCTTTCTGTATCTATTGAAGCCTGTTTTATGACCAATTATATGGTCAATTTTGGAGAAAGTACCATGAAGTGCTGAGAAGAATGTATATCCTTTTGCTTTAGGATAGAATGTTCTATAAATATCTGTTAAGTCCATTTGGTTCATGACTTCTCTTAGTTTGTATATATCTCTATTTAATATCTGTTTCCATGATCTGTCCATTGATGAGAGTGGGGTGTTGAAATCTCCTACTATTATTGTGTGAGGTGCAATCTGTGTTTTCAGCTTTAATAAGGTTTCTTTTATGTATGTAGGTGCCCTTGTATTTGGAGCATAGATATTTAGGATTGAGAGTTCATCTTGGTGGATTTTTCCTTTGATGAATATAAAGTGTCCTTCTTTATCTTTTTTGATGACTTTGGGTGACAATCGATTTTATTTGATATTAGAATGGCTACTCCAACTTGCTTCTTCAGACCATTTGCTTGGAAAGTTGTTTTCCAGCCTTTCACTTTGAGGTAATGTCTGTCTTTGTCTCTGAGGTGTGTTTCCTGTAGGCAGCAGAATTCAGGGTCCTCATTGCATATCCAGTTTGTTAATCTATGTCTTTTTATTTGGGAATTGAGTCCATTGATGTTGAGAGATATTAAGGAATAGTGATTTTTGCTTTCTACTACATTTGTATTTGTATGTGAGATTATTTTTGTGTGCTTTTCTTCTCTTTGTTTTGTTGCCAAGATGATTAGTTTCTTGCTTTTTTCTAGGGTTTAGCTTGCCTCCTTATGTTGGGCTTTACCATTTATTATCCTTTGTAGGGCTGAATTTGTAGAAAGATATTGTGTAAATTTGGTTTTGTCATGGAATTTATTGGTTTCTCCATCTATGTTAATTGAGAGTTTTGCTAGATACTGTAACCCTGGCTGGCATTTGTGTTCTCTTAGGGTCTGTATGACATCTGTCCAGGATCTTCTGGCTTTCATAATCTGTGGTGAGAAGTCTGATGTGATTCTGGTAGGTCTGCCTTTATATGTTACTTGACCTTTTCCCCTTACTGCTTTTAATATTCTTTCTTTATTTTGTGCATTTGCTGTTTTGACTATTATGTGACAGGGGAGTTTCTTTTCTGGTCCAATCTATTTCGAGATCTGTAGGCTTCTTGTATGTTTATGGACATCTCTTTCTTTAGGTTAGGGAAGTTTTCTTCTATGATTTTGTTGAAGATATTTACTGGTCCTTTGAGCTGGGAGTCTTCACTCTCTTCCATACCTGTTATCCTTAGGTTTGATCTGCTCACTGTGTCCTGGATTTCCTGTATGTTTTGGACCAGTAGCTTTTTCCACTTCACATTATCTTTGATAGTTGTGTCGATGATTTCTATGGAATCTTCTGCTCCTGAGATTCTCTCTTTTATCTCTTGTATTCTGTTGGTGATGCTTGTATCTATGGCTTCTTGTCTCTTCCTTTGGTTTTCTATATCCAGGGTTGTTTCCCTGTGTTCTTTTTTATTGCTTCTATTTCCATTTTTAATTCCTTCATCTGTTTGATTGTGTTTTCCTGGAATTCTTTCAGTGGTTTTTGTGATTCCTCTCTATAGGCTTCTACTTGTTTATTCATGTTTTCCTGCGTTTCTCTAAGGGAGTTCTTCATGTCTTTCTTCTTTTTTTTTTATACATTTATTTATTTATTATATATAAGTACACTGTAGCTGTCTTCAGACACACCAGAAGAGGGCATCGGATCTCTTTACAGATGGTTGTGAGCCACCATGTGGTTGCTGGGAATTGAACTCATGACCTCTGGAAGAGCAGTCGGGTGCTCTTAACTGCTGAGCCATCTCTCCAGCCCTCTTCATGTCTTTCTTGAAGTCCTCCAGTAACATGATCAAATATGATTTTAGATCTAGATCTTGCTTTTCTGGTGTGTTTGTGTATTCAGTGTTTGCTTTGGTGGGAGAATTGGGCTCCGATGATGCCACGTAGTCTTGTTTTCTGTTGCTTTGGTTCCTGCGCTTGCCTCTTGCCATCAGATTATCTTCTTCTGCTATTTCTGACAGTGGCTAGACTGTCTTATAGGCCTGTGTGTCAGGAGTGCTGTAGACCTGTTTTCCTGTTTTCTTTCAGCCAGTTATGGGAAGAGAGTGTTCTGCTTTTGGGCGTGTAACTTTCCTGTCTACTGGTCTTCAGCTGTTCCTGTGGGCCTGTGTCCTGAGTTCATCAGGCAGGTCGCTTGGAGCAGAAAAGTTGGTCTTACCTGTGGTCCCATGGCTCAAGTTTGCTCATGGGGTGTTACTTTTGAGCTCTCCGTGAGGGTGGCAACCACTAGGTCCTGACCTGCCTTTTCCGGGAGCCCTCGTGCACCGGGGTCTCAGATGGCATTAGGTGTTTTCCTCTGGAGTCAGAAATGTGGGCAGAGTGTAGTCTCTTCTGGCTTCCCAGACGTGTCTGCCTCTCTGAAGCTGTAGCTCTCCTTCCCACGGGATTTGCTTTCAGAGAACTGTTGATCCGGTCCCTTCAGGTCCTGGCGGTGCCTGGAGCACAGGGGACCTGCAGCTCCAGTGCCTCTATCTTCCAGTTCCCAGAGGCAGTATACAGTTTCCTCTTGTGCCAGGGATGTGTGCAGGGGTGGGCTGTATTGGTGGTCTTTCCCGCTCTGCAGTCTCAGGAGTTCCCACCTGTCCGGGTTGTGAGCTCTCTCTCCCAAGGGGTTTGGGAGCGGTCTCATTTTACACTTATATTCACTTATATAAATGTTCGCTTAATATACATTTGATTGAATGTATAGCTGATTTGATATATTGATATATAATTAATTTAATATAATATAAATTAATTTATATATTTATATCACTTAAACATATGGTAAATTTTATGTATATAAAATAAAATAACCCCTCTTATTTTATTCCCCAGTCTGTCAATTAAGCGTTTGCTAAGTGTAAGCATTTTCTTAGATATTCAGATAGACAGGTAGAAGAATGGACTGTGAAGGGGAACATGGCAGTCAGCATCCTCAAAAGACAGAGATTTCCTTCCGTTGTGTTGTGTGTAGACCCAAAGGATACGCTCTCTCCTCGCCTGTGCCCAAAGTCTACTAAGAAGAAATAGTGAGGTCTCCCCTCACTACTGAGGCAGGACTCAGCCCCATAAATGACCTCTGTAAAGTTTCCTCTGTAGAAGCCCAGTCTCAGACTAAAGACAGTCACACACTCACACAGTAGAACAGAATCTGTTGTCACACACTGGCTCCTTCAACCACACCCAGGCAGGAGCATCTGAAGAAACTACATTAAGGGCAGGTCACTGTGTAAGTGTGAACAGCTGAATCAGTAGAAAGCCTCATCCTGTCATCATCTGCTTCCCACACTTTAGAGCCATGCCTTCTCGCAGCAAGCAGTGTTTCAGCATAAAACTCCATGCACCACAAGCCACTGTTAGCACACGATACAAAGTGGGGTGGGGGAAGGCAGGTACCATTAGCTGGCATATTTCATGTTCTTCATAACAGTGCACAGGAAAGAGTCTCACCAATGCTACATGCACACACTTCTTCAGATTAATTCCAGATATAAAATAGACATGTAGCAGAAAGGTATTTTTTATTTTAATTGGGACTTCTTTAATTTTTAGGGATAGATAATGATTGTACACATTTATGGGGCACAGTGTGATATTTCAATGTGTGTGGAAATCATCCAGTCAGAGTTCTCAGCACATCTCTCCTGTAGGCATTTGGTAACACCCACGGTCCTTCCACCTCGCTATCCGGAAGTTCCCAACATATTGGCAAACATACAACAATCATTGATCATAATGGTCACCCCACACCAGCCAAACCATTAGCCAACCTCTACCATCCCATCAGTCTCCTGGACTCTGGTAACCACTGCATTTCTCCCTACACCTCAGGCTTGAGCTAGTTGAGCTTCCAAGCAGTGGGGAGAACAGGAGGTGTTTGCTTTTCTGTCTCTACTCGATGTCTATGTAACGTGTTATTGACCGTGGTGGGGGTTCTTCTGCAGATGAATCGTTTTGCTCATATCTTTGATAGAGATGGCAGAGTATGGGATGAGAAAGCCAGGGTGAGTTTGTGCAGTAAGAGCCATCAAGATAAAGTTTATCTATTTCATTTGCCCAGATTTAGGCTTTAAATGGCTAACATGACTGAGAAAGCCCGGTTGAAAAATGCCAGCTCCCAGGAAGGAATGCTAACGCCTGTCTAATGGCGTATCATAACAGGTTTGGCATTTACTAAACACACCTTTGTGAACAGAGGTTCCCCATGCCCGTTCCCTCTTTTTGAAGACATGTGGCAGATCTGAGGCTTGGGACACAGTGGCATCCTTCAGGGCAGGACCTTCTCACAGATCCACTGCAAAGCAACCTCACAACTGGAGGCGTGGAGGCCACACCTGTGGATGGTGCCACACTTCTGTACCATGCTGTTAGCAAGAATCCTGTAAGAAAGCAGAGGCATTGGTCACTTTTGGTGACCTGTAAGGTAGAAGACTTAAAAGGCATGAACAAAAAGAAGTGGAATGAATCTAGTCTCCTCAGATCCCCCCTGCACCAAAGCAGTCAGAGAATAAGCTGTTTATTGTCCCCTCGAACATGTCGCTACATTTTTGTCCTTTCCTATGATCACTGTTTTTCTTTCCTGTCTTTGTTCCTTTATCTTCTGTGGCACAGCCAAACCCACTAGAAACAGGAGCGTCCTGAAGCCAGCACAGTTCCAGGAAAGCTGAGAGGGTGGCTTCCTCGCATTGCTGTCCTGTCTCTAATTTTGGCTTTTCGTCTCTGAGTGTTGTACTCTTGGGGGATTTTGGCATTGTGATTCAGTTTATGTCTTTTCCAGAGAAAATTATGTCTGAGTCTTTTTAGGAAAATGCTAAAATTCACTTTATCTGGCACTATTGGGGTCTTCTTTATGCCTTGGAGATTCTTAAGCACCAATTAGCACAGAGGAGGCCATTTCTCCAGGGGTCTGCGAGGGGTATCTGTCCCTGCGCTAATGCACACAGCATCATTGATGCAGGGTTAACAGAGGCAATTAACTAACTCTGAATGAGCAGGGGATGGGTTACAGGTTCAAGATCTCTTCTTATTATAGACCTCGAGATCTTTATAAATGTAAAGATAACGGTCATACTGGGTACACCCCTGAAGGAATAAAAGTCACAAAGTAAGATAGGTTGACTAAAATAACTACTTTATAGAGTACATGATGAATAGAAGTTAGGTATTAGTATTTGCTACTCACAAAAAGACCAGTTCATATTGTTTCTGTTTGTCTAGAATGCTTTCAAACACTCCATCCTACAAGCAGGAGGCCATTTATTAAGTGTGTTTCCTTTAGATTCTCTACATTGGAATGGAAGGAGAGGCAGGAGAAGGAGGAGTTGGAGAACGAGGACGAGGGGTTGAAGGAGTTGGAGGAAGAGGTGAAGGAGGAGTTGCAGGAGGAGGAGGAGTTGGAGGAGGAGATGAGGAGGAGGAGGAAGGAGGAAGAGGGAGGAAGAAGGAGGAGGAAGGAGGAGGAGGGAGGAAAGAGGAAGAGGGAGGAGGAGGAAAGAGGAGGAGGAGGGAGGAGGGAGGAGGAGGAGTTGGAGGAGGAGGAGGAGGAGTTGGAGGAGGAGGAGGAGTTGGAGCAGTTGGAGGAGTTGGAGGAACTGGAGGAGGAGGAGGAGGAGTTGTTGGAGGAGGAGGAGGAGTTGGAGGAGGAAGATTTTGATAATCTATTCTGTTTGTATATTTGAATTGTAACTGAACTGTAACCCTGGAAGTGTAATGAAAAATCAAATGTATTCTGTTCCACTTGGCTAATCATTAGTCTGTCTGTTCCGTGAACCTTGTATAGATAAAGAACCTGCTTGCAGAAGTGGCCTGATTGCTAGTCAAAGCCATACAGGCAGCCCTCTGCCCTCCTGGGGGCCCCCAATCAGGAAGGACCCTCCTCACATTCTGGGGAAGCATCTCCATACCCCTACCCACCCTACCCACACCTACATTGCAATCTCTCTTTTTCACTCTTTGCTGTCTGTCCTTTTCCTTCTGTTTCCCTGGGTTTTTCCTTCCTTCTTCCTCCTGTTTCACTGCCTCACTTCTCAAACACTTTACCTTAAGCTGAGAGCTGGGCCATCTTCCCTCCTCCAGTTATTCCTGTTCCTCAAGCCAATCCTGCAAAAGTCCTTCCCCAGGTACTCCTGCAACACATTCTAAGAGAAAGATTGAAGACAGTGAATAAAGATAACAAGGACACCCGGACCCCTTGAGTGAATCACATATCATCCTTATCCTTTCTCTCTCTGTGTCTCTGTCTGTCTCTCTCAGATCCAGGTGAGCATTGGATGTTTTTGTACCCCACAATTCATCTGTTGAAACCCTAACTCCTGATGGCACCTGAAATTAGATAGCTTCAAGTTGATTAGGCTTAAATGAGGTCATAGATGGTACCCATGATATGATGCTAAGGACTTAAAATAAGAAGGGACCAGAGTTGCGGCTCTCTCTACAGTGAGGACCCAAGGCAAGACACTCAGATGAGCTGAAAGAGGCTCTAAGTAGCAACCTTGACTTTAGACATCCCAATCTCCAAAACTGTTCCTGCTGTTTAAGCCATTTGCTCTAGGGGATCTTACAGAAATGAAGGAAATTGAGGCAAACAACCACTTCAGTTAACTAAGCCCTCTTTCCCTCATAATTCTAATGGGGCTCCTGGTTCTAACAAAGGAGCTGCCTCGCAGAACTGACCTTTAGTTTATAAGTACACCGCACACTATAACAGATAAGATACTGGGTCAGATCTGTCTGCACTGCCAATTCCTTTCTGATTAGATGGAGCCTGATAGGTACTCAGCAGAAAGAAGCTCGACCCTGCTGCAGGAGCATTCACCTCACTCATTATCCACACCACCAGCCGCAGTTACACTCATTCAGTGATATGCTCTGTGTCCCCCATAAGGCTCTCATTTTCAATGGGCATTTAGGCCAAGTTAAACTAAGTGTATCCCTGTGTGTGCTGTGCTACCCCTTGCGATGGGATAAACGATGCTTTGCTCTGTACAGTAGTAGTACAATCCAGTGAAGATGTTTATGCCCTCAGGGACTACCCACCGCATTAACAGAACAAAGAATAAATCCACGAAGATGGATTTTTGTTATTAAGGTTGTAAATTCATGTAATGAATAATTACATTTTCAATATCTTCCAGTGACAGCTTAATTAATTGAATTTGGACTGAATTCCTTGAATGACCTTTTTATGGTATCACAGATTAGTGTTTGTTGAACCATTTCCTTCAGAGGAAATTGTCTTTTATTCAGAAATCATGAAGGCCCAGTGAAATACCAACTCTATTATTATGATGCTCCTAAATGTCTCAATTGGGGGTCATTTTTACTCTGATTCTGGAAGAGGTCGCCTGAGGAGAAAGAATGTATGGTTTGTGCTGTAGACACCTTTCAGGTGTCTGACTGCATCCTTCCCAGCAGAAGAGAGTCAAAGGCCTAAGTTCTCTCTGCATGCCCAGGGACAGCAGACTGTTGGAAACTCTTCTGTGCTATCTACTAAGGCCAGAAGCACCTCTGTCCTCTCTTCACTAGGTTTCAGGTTTTAAAAATCTAAAAATCTACACGTACAAAGGCTTGCATAATCTGGGCACTGTCAATCACTCGTTCACCAACTTCTAGCCCCATCTGCCCTCTTTTCTCCTTTTTGTAACAGGCCAAGAGTATTCTTGCATTAGGACTTTGCACAGCCTGTACTGTGCCCTGGATTTTTGATGACCGTCATCGTATAGGCCTTGGCCTTGCTTCTGAAGGGTCCATGTAGAGCAATGTCCAGTCACTGTCCCATCAAACTGTGCATTTTCTCCAAAGCATGAATTGCCATATTTATTTATGACTTTAGTTTCCTGTCTCATCTAAAATTTCCCACTATAATGGCAAGAACTCTTGCTTACAAGAGTCTCAACACCTTGAAGCAATATAGGAAACACCTTACTCATATGTAATATTTGTGGAAGAATAAACTTTGGCATCAGGCTCATGTTATCCTAAGTACAAATCTCCATACCTTTTGCCTCTTGTGAGTACTGACTGTGCACGCTGAAGTAGTATGGGAGAATGAAGGAGAAAGAAGAGATTGGACAAAGTGATAGGCCAGTGCTCAAGATGGCGTTTGTGGGCCCACTGTCTAAAATGGTTGCTTATATTGAAGGAGACATGTGGGTTGCCTGGTCTCCCCTGGCTACTTAAGAAAACCTTTCACTTCTTGGGCTGGAGCCGTGAAGTTCAGTGGTGAAGCGATTGATTACCTAGTACATACGAGGCTGTGGTACTGTCTCCATAACCACAAGAGAGAAGGAAAATCTTCATTGCCTTTTCTCATCCTCTCCAAAGGAGGACCAGAGCTAATAAGGCACTGAAGTGGGAAGGCATCTTGCAGGGCAGGAAAGAGCACCTCTTCTTGTGCTGGTTTATTATGCTCAAGTCCCACACGATGGTAAGCCACATGACTAGTCCTCCTACTCAAGGTGAACCCAGATGTTCAAAAATTTCTCTTGAATATCATCCCACATGAAAAAGGCCTTCAAACACAAATAAAATTATTTTCTCTCTCCTTCTGATTGGTTGATTAGGGTATGTGGGCGCGTGTACATGTGTCAAATAGAAGAAACATAAATGTATGCCTAAAGGTCTTAACTCAGAACTCTTTATCTCCCAAAGAGATTGCCACTTCTGGAGCAGGCAATGTTTGCTTGTATTCCAGAAAAGGGGAACACCGCAAAAACCAAAAGGAACCAAAAAAATGTTAGATTAAGTGGGGCTCACCACAGCTCACATGTGTGGAGGTTCCAGGATTGAACTCAGGCTGTCTGGTTTGGTGGCAAGCACCTTTCCTCATTGAACTATTTTGTGACCTGAATTTTTTCAGTTTTAATAGACTTGTATTGGTGGTCAGAGTCTCAGTCTGTAGGCTGTGTTGTCCCAGAGCATAAGCTTCTCTGACTTCAGGCTGCAGAGTGGAGGAATTGCCAGTATGGGTCACCACATCCAGAATTTTGTTTTTAAATATGGTCTTTCCAGACACACATGAAGCTAGGTGTACTGCTCATACCATGATAAAATAAGTCTTGCCTTGAGAACAAAAGAGTACACAGGGGCAATGGACTCTACCAATCTGTACAGGTCGTTTTGATTTGAGAGACATTGACAAAAAGTGAAAAAAAAAAAAAAAAAAATCAAGTAAGAATTCACAGGAATGTGGGAAATTACTTATCAGTAGCTTTATTAAATGTAGCAGGGGTTTATTAAATAAATGTAGCAGGGGCACTTGGCACCCTCCAACTCTGACTGGAACCAAGTGCTCTGGGTTTAAAAAACAAACAAACAAAAAAGTCTTGACTTTGGAAAAGTAGTGGACTTAACTCAACAGAGTACTCTCCATAATGGGCACATGATCCAGGAAACATAAAGAAAGAAAACACAAAATCCTTCAAGAATCCTCCGGGCACAAAGACAGCCCCGACTCCCAGATACTCCTTGTCTTAGCTCTTCTGGCTCTCCTGGGCACATGGCTCCTGTGCACATGAGGTAGTTTATGGCGCTGCTGTAGTTGATTCTCTGTTGCACTGTCTTGTGTTGTGACTCACTGCTGCTCTGTCAGAATTTAGGGGCAAATGTTTCCAGCTAGTTGCTCACTTTTGCTAATGACTTCAGTCAGGTGCTCAAAGCTGCTATAGTAAGTTCCAGAAAACAAGGCTATGTAGTTTATCTTGCCACTTGGCTTAGAGAAAGGATAAAGGAAAAGCACATCTCTGAAGGATTCGGAATTTAGATCCTTCCTGAATTTCAAGCGCATAAGTGTTCTTTTGAGAGAAAATAAACTAAATAGCTCATCTTTACTCAAAATAGGCAGTGTCAATCCAGAACTGTGGTTAACTACTTGAATCCCAGGAGATTAGTCTGAATGGATAGCTGAGCCCAGGACATCATGAGTTGGAAACCAGCCCATACTACAAAACCCCTAGCTCTCAATTATTAATGAACTACTCTCTGTGGTTTGATTTTATTCCTCCACCAAATTAAAAAAAAAAACCCCTGCAATATCAAAACCAAAAATCATCTAAGATTTCTTACTTTCTTATGTGTGAATTGTATCCGAGGTTGGTCAATTTGTTCCAGGATGTCAGCTCATCTTAGGGCTTGGAGAGACTCTGGGTGCACAGGAGCTGAGGGGGCTGTAGGAAACAGAGCTCCATTCCCACCCCTACCACCCACTATCCCCCCCAGCCCCACCACCAACCCCATCCCTTTGTTCTCTTCTTCTAATTGAACTTTCTAGATATTGTTTCCAATCTGGAACTTACTGAAATCCGATGAATGAAAAAACACTCAGCAGAAGACATTTAAGTGCTTATCTGTAGTCCCTTTGTCCCTGAGCCTGTCCTTGCCAAGTTCCACCCACTTCCTCACAGAACTGGACCTCTGTATTTCAGGACCTCATCCCTCATTTAACTAAGCTTGTGTTCTACATCTAGTTGCTCTGCAGTGCTTACCATCATCTCCCCTCTGTCACACACACACACACACACACACACACACACACACACACACACACACACACAGGCAAGTACAAGCACAGGAACATGCACATCTACACACCACAAGCACACTATGGCATGTGTGTGCATATATGTGCACACACAAATAAATATATGTCCAAATTCACACATAAATAATCATTAAAAAAATAAACACATACACAAATTAGATAAATGAATATTTAAACACACACACCTACACAAAGTTTGAAGGCTGATGCAGGAAAACCACAAGTTCATAGCCAGGCTGGACTACATAGGAAGATGTCATCTCAAAGGAAGGAGGGAATAGAGGAGGTGAGAGGAAGAGAGGGAGGGAAGAATAGCTCTATATTTTCTATATGTTTTCATTTACCACTCCCTGGTTGTCCGGAAATGTAAGGAGATGCGAGCCTTTGTCTGCACAGAACTTCAGACTAGAGTTCCAGTCCCTTTTCTCCATTGAGAAGTAGTAACAGTGGCTCCCATTCCTCATCCAAAGTTGGGGCACCTGGAGCACTGGGAACACATAAAGCCCTTGGAGCCTAAAGGAAAGAGGATGCAGTTCACATCTTTGTGGACCAAATGATCCTGGAAAGTAAAAGGAGATACAGGAAAACATGGCCTCTGCAGTGTCTGGCTTGCCCTTCCCTTGTCAAACTACTGAACGTTCACCATGTCCAACTTATCACTCTGAAGCATTCCACTAGGCAGGCATGGATTCTGACCAAATGTCTGCTCAGCCTGTAAGTACATGTACACTGAAAATGATCTGTATCCATGTGATACACACACAGCACATAAAGGATGCATGGGCTGTCATGGTACATGTCTAAGTACTGTCTGTATAGCCCTGAGTGAGTTCACGGAGTTCATGAATTCACGTGTTCAGAACCTTTCGGGACATCTAGCCTCAAGACAGCATGCATGAGGTGTATAGGAAAAGGAGGCCAGCCAGAAAGAGCCAACAGATGTCATCTCTGGAACCAATAGAAATTAAAAAAATCATCT
>NC_046159.1:119388683-119393761 GCF_011064425.1 Rattus rattus
TGGAGTTCAGAACTAATAAAAGAATTCATAGCTGAGGAATGACGAAGGGCTGAGAAACACCTAAAGAAATGTTCAACATCTTTAGTCATAACGGAAATGCAAATCAAAACAACCCTGAGATTTCACCTCACACCAGTGAGAATGGCTAAGATCAAAAACTCAGGTGACAGCAGATGCTGGAGAGGATGTGGAGAAAGAGGAGCACTCCTCCATTGTTGATGGGGTTGCAGACTGATACAACCATTCTGGAAATCAGTCTGGAGGTTCCTCAGAAAATTGGACATTGACCTGCCTGAGGATCCAGCTATACTTCTCTTGGGCTTATACCCAAAAGATGCCCCAACATATAAAAAAGACACGTGCTCTACTATGTTCATAGCAGTCTTATTTATAATAGCCAGAAGCTGGAAAGAACAGATGCCCTTCAACAGAGGAATTGATACAGAAAATGTGGTACATCTACACAATGGAATATTACTCAGCTATCAAAAACAATGCTTTTATGAAATTCATAGACAAATGGATGGAACTAGAAAATATCATCCTGAGTGAGGTAACCCAATCACAGAAAAACACACATGGTATGCACTCATTGATAAGTGGCTATTAGTCCAAATGCTTGAATTGCCCTAGATGCACAGAACACATGAAACTCAAGACGGATGATCAAAATGTGAATGCTTCACTCCTTCTTTAAAAGGGGAACAAGAATACCCTTGGCAGGGATTAGAGAGGCAAAGATTAAAACAGACGCAGAAGGAACACCCATTCAGAGCCTGCCCCACATGTAGCCCATACATATACAGCCACCCAATTAGACAAGATGGATGAAGCAAAGAAGTGCAGGCCGACAGGAGCTGAATGTAGATCGCTCCTGAGAGACACAACCAGAATACAACAAATACAGAGGCGAATGCCAGCAGCAAACCACTGAACTGAGAACGGGATCCCCCCCCCCCGTTGAAGGAATCAGAGAAAGGACTGAAAGAGCTTGAAGGGGCTCGAGACCCCATATGAACAACAATGCCAACCAACCAGAGCTTCCAGGGACTAAGCCACTACCTAAAGACTATACATGGACTGACCCTGGACTCTGACCTCATAGGTAGCAATGAATATCCTAGGAGGAGCCCCAGTGGTAGGGGAAGCCCAGGGTCCTGCTAAGACTGAACCCCCAGTGAACTAGATTGTTGCGGGGAGGGTGGCAATGGGGGGAAGATGGGGAGGGGAACATTCATAAAGAAGGGGAGCGGGAGGGATTAGGGGGATATTTGCCCGGAAACTGGGAAAGGGAATAATACTCAAAATGTAAATAAGAAATACTCAAGTTAATAAAAAAAATTTTAAAAAAAGAAGGTTAGGGTATGGAGATGACCACGTTTTACAAAATATACCAGACTCTGACACACAACAGTGCATGCTTTCTGTCCTATGGGAGGTAAAACAAAACAGAACCAAAAGACAGCAAAAAAGTTGTTCCATTTGGGAGGAGCAAGGGTCTGGCGGGAGAAAGGATTGAGAGAATGGGGTCAGGATTGAGGGAGGTAATAAAACACATGATGTGTGTGAATGAATATATTGTAAAGAAGCCTATTGTTCTGATCAACTATTTATAATTTATGTGTGCTAATTAAAGTGCACCTTCTAAGAATAGTCTACAAGGCACAAAAGTACTGGAGGTTACCTAGGAAGAGAAGAGGACACATAAGAATGAGATCCCAAGAAAACAGAGGTGGCAATAGGACAAAGGAATATAGTTGAAATACATGACACTCGTGTATGGAAATGTTGTAAACCTACTATTTCATACAATGAATATACGCTCAAATTACATTTGGTGGCCAAGTAAAGTTGTTGAAATGTGTCTTTAAAAGTAGTGGGTCTGAGGATTATCACTTCTGTCAGTGGGGTCTTCTGGGCATTGCACACATGCCTGGGCTACTGTTCCATCCCTGAGCTACAGCTCAAGGTCCCAGAACATCCTCTGTCAACATCTGGCTAAGTGTTTCCTCTCATCTTTGCTGTGTGCTTTTCTGATGGTTAACCTTAGATATTTTTTAAAAGGCCTTTGAACTGATGCACTTACCTCGGAGTCCTCTTCTTTGCATGCAGACTTTGTCTGAGATCTAAAGGATGGATTTCCATGGCAAAGACTTATCTTTACACGTCCCGGGACAGGCTTCCCATAGGTATATCTGTCACAAGATAAAGTCACAGAGACCCAGGGTCTTTCTAAAGCGGAGACCCACTGTCTTCTCACTGAGACTGTATGGTTTCATAATGGGCACAAAAACGGACCACCATTGCCTCCTGACACATTCTAAGTGTATATGCTAAGAATTAGCAATGTAAATAAATAAATAAATGTATTAATAAACAATAAAACATAAGTTGTTGGCTCTATTAAGAACCTAGGAAGACCTGGTTTTCTCCTTTTTGTGGTTTGAAAAGATTAAATCACCAAACCAGGATCCTCAGCTACTAGATGATGGGGCTGAAATGAGTGGGGAGGATGGGAAACGACTCAGAACCTAACCCACCTCCTCAGTCCTTGGCCTTTGTCCTATGGTTTAGTTTTTGAGCTGGTTCACTGGAATGACAAGCCAATGTAGGCTGGGGTGTATGTCTTCTGTTTGATTCAGGCACATACTGCAAGTTCCTTCTTTATGGTTCTAGACTTAAATAGAGCTTTTATTGGTTGTAGTGCAAGGCCCTCATTTATCAGGTCCAGAAATTCAAGCAGAAGGCTGAGATGTCTAAGGTTAAACTTGGGTGGCAATGGTTTGAGTTGGAGGCAGACAGGAAGCTCTTGTCTCTCTGCTCTTTCTGTCAGACCATAAGAGGGCAGGGAGATGCCTTGACTTAGTGCTTATGTTCTCTTCAAATGGGTCAGTGGATCTTATTAGGTCCCTTCATGTCTCCAAAGGCAGGAGCTCTTTACTGCCTCAAACAATTGATTTTATCCAATGATATCAGCAATGCATGCAGCGAATGATTGCACAGCGATTGATGCAGAGCAGTAAAGGACACAAATGAACACCACAGGGGAAATGTTCTAGTTGGGGAAGGACACAACTGTAGCATTTCTACATATTCTAAAATGAGGCATTATTCCAGGGATCTTCTGTGTCCGAGTTCATTCTTAAGGAAAGAAGGACAGAAGCAGATAACTCACGTCGCACAGGCAGTCACACTGATTATCTCATCGTACACAGAGATGGCGTTTGGGACCTTCACGTCGACACCAAATCTGGGAAGTACTAATGGGAGAGAGAGAGAGGAGATGCTCAGACGGAGATGTGAAATGTGTTGTCTTGTTGCCTAAACGATCATTCTCTGTCCCGAAATGGAGATTTCACATTATTAAGGCAATGTCCTCTCCACCAATAAGGTTAGAATGTTGAGTGGTTATGTGCCATATCACTTCTTGCAAACCTCAGGGGTATCTACGTGATTAAACAAACAAACAACAAAACAAGTAATTTGCTTCTGAAAAATCCCAGGACTTTCTGGAAGTTGGAGATGGATAGCCTTAGCTAGAGTCAGAAGAAACTGAGCCTAAAACCCAAAATAGCTCATTCTATGATAACCAGAAACCTATGACACCCACTTTCTCTTTTTGGTTTTCCCAATCCATACCAAATTCCATGACGGTGAAGGAATGCTCTTCCTTCGCTCCTGACTGTTTGAGAATCACTATCTTGTAGGGGCCCTGAATGGGCTCTGCTGACAGGCTGAAGGACAGTTGCTTAAGCCCATTCTCCGTCTTAACATCCTGCCACTGCATAATTCGGTTGATTTTCGGATCCTATGAAAGAGGGTGGAAATTTTCCAAGTCAGTATAGTGTTAAGTATAACAAGGCTTCTATGATCACTGTGCTGGTGATGGAAGCATTTGGGAACTCAGTTATATTCCTTTGGGGAAGAAGAAATAAAGGTGAAGTGGGAAATAGCAAACTCGTTTTCTCGAATGGCAGAGGGCTGCTGACCCATAGAAGTTCAACAACATTCCAACATCAGGTTACTTTCATCAGATTGATTTCTCACTGATTATGAAACATTTAAATTTCTTACCTCAATGTAAGCCAGAGGAAACTGAAACACAAGGAAAACAACGTTAGTTTAGAACAGCAGGTCACAACCCCTTTGGCAAAACTGTTTTCAAAAATGTTTACGTTACCATTCATAACCGTATCAAAATTGTGTTTATGAAGTAGCAACAAAAATAACAAAAAAATGTGTTTGGGGTTCCCACAACATGAGGAACTGCATAAAAGGTTGCAGTATTAGGAAGGATAAGAATCACTGATTTAAAAATGTCACCCACACAGCAAATCTAATAGATTTATAGAATCGGCCCTAGGATGGGGTTTTCAGCCAAAATTTGATGAACATAATATCCAGTTAGAAAGTCAATTGTAAGCCTATTCACCACCATAGAGAACTTTTCAGTATATTTTCTAGAACTCTCTGAGTCAAATGAATCACTCAGTAGATATGAACTCACGAACAGAAATTTGAGGGCATCATCCGTTAGATTTCTCTGATGTTCTGGGAGACCCACCCTGAGCATTTATGGTATGGAGATTACAAAATGTATGTCCAAAGGAGGAATATTTTGAGAAGAGAGGGGAGGGTTTGAGACGGGAGAAGGGAGGGTGTGAGAAGGGAGAGAGGAGAGTTAACCAATACTAAGGATCTGTGAAAAAGCCATGTGGAAATTCACTGCTGTATACGGGAATTAAGAAACATAAGTTAGAAGGAGAGGTAGGAGGAGGAGGCATTGCATGTCTAGATGATGCTGTACCTCAAGGTCAAGGGTCACTAAACAAAGGTCTCAGTACTAGGCATGAGATATTACTCAATGACTTGTTTGTTAGGGAGGCCCTAGAGATGCCCCCAAACAAATAGCATCTTGTTACTCTTCTTGATTGTCTGCAGTAACTAGTTGATAATATTCTATTCTGTAAGACACCACACACCTTAGATACTTAATCAGGATAGTTCTTGAAGTTCTAGCCAGAGCAATCAGACAACAAAAGGAGGTCAAGGGGATACAGATCGGAAAAGAAGAAGTC